>NC_092247.1:14561283-14723783 GCF_036320965.1 Panulirus ornatus | reverse complement strand
ATGACTCAATAAAGGTCAAAACATGACTCAGTAAAGGTCGAAATATGACTCAGTAATGGTCAAGACATGACTCAATAAAGGTCAAAACATGACTCAATAAAGGTCAAAACATGACTCAATAAAGGTCGAAACATGACGTAGTAGAGGTCGAAATATGACTCAATAAAGGTCGAAACATGACTCAATAAAGGTCAAAACATGACTCAATAAAGCTCGAAACATGACTCCATAAAGACAGAATCAAGAATTACTGTGGAGGAATAAAAAGATAAATGGCAGATGATTTGAATAAAGTCCGGTCAGAAGACGTGGAGGGAGGAGGTGGGAGAGAAGTAAAGAAAACCGTAGGTGGGAAGAGACAGAGGAAGAGGACGATAACAGATGAACGTAGGGCGGACGAGAAGACCACACAAGCAGGGAATGAAGATGGTGGATGGGAGAAGGAGGAGAAGGAGTGGGATGGGGTGGGGGTAATAAAGGAGGAGGAGGGAGGGGTAATAAAGGAGGAGGAGGGGGGGAGGCAACACGCTGTAATCAGGAGAACGGGCACATTTTTCCAGTCCTTTAATGTCGTTTATTTAATTAGAACCTAAAGGTTGGGTGGGGGAGAGAGGGGGTTCTACCTAAGAGGCTTCTCTCTTCCCATTTTTGCCTCACCCCCCATTTTTTTTTTACTTCTTCCCATTTTTTTTTCTACGTGAAATTTATTTTTTTTTCCTTTTCGATCGCGACTGAAAAGCCAAAGAAAATATGACGAGGGAGAAGTGGTAATTACTGACGTGGGTTTTATGCTTCCGGTCCGCGATTCTCGCCCTTAAGGAATATTACAGTTCGCTTAACCTGTATTTTGTGTTGAGGTTTCTCCCGAGGCATTATCAAGAACTGGGGGAACACGGCGTATGGAAGTGGCCAGATCACTGGCAAGGGGGTTTATGGCATTCCTCTGTGGCCACGAGATGGTGCTGGTGTCGTGGGAGGTTGGGTGGAGGGTTGGTGGAGGCACAGAGGTGGTGTGTCTTGGGAGATGGGTTGTAGGGGGTTGGGTGGGTACTTACCTGGTGTGAGGTTGGTCCAGGGGTTTAGGTCAGGGGTGCAACAGGTGTGGGAGGTTGGTGTAGGGGTTGGATGGGGTGCTGTATGGGGAACTGGTCATAGAGGTAGGTTAGGGAGTAGTAGCGGGTGGAATGGAAGGTGGAGTGAGGGAGTGTTGTATGTGGAGTGGAAGGTGGAGTGAGGGAGTGTTGTATGTGGAGTGGAAGGTGGAGTGAGGGAGTGTTGTACGTGGAGTGGAAGGTGGAATGAGGGAGTGTTGTACGTGGAGTGGAAGGTGGAATGAGGGACTGTTGTATGCGGAGTGGAAGGTGGAGTGAGGGACTGTTGTATGCGGAGTGGAAGGTAGAGTGAGGGAGTGTTGTATATAGAGTGGAAGGTGGAGTGAGGGAGTGTTGTATATAGAGTGGAAGATGGAGTGAGGGAGTGTTGTATATAGAGTGGATGGGGGTGACAGTAAGGTTTAGTGGGGAAGTGAACTGTTTCGGGTAACATTCGTTGTAACACAAGCAGTAAAAACCCATTTCCTTAATCTAAGATTATCTGGAGATGGAGTCGCCAAAGGATTATGTAGGTCAGAACAGGAACGGTGAAGCTGTACATAAAGATCATCCACACATTCATGATTTTTCCATAGTAAAAAGAAATTGGTTTTAAGACGTCTTTTATGACGTGGACAGCCCCATCTCTCAACGGCAGTGAGAATAAATGGCAGAGTTGTTGATGAGGAGACATTTTTGAGAGCAGTTTCATGGAGACTTGTAAACAAAAGTATTGTTTGTTTGTATGCCGAACCACCACAAGTTTATGCTATATGTACGGTATTAGAACGAGCACACACATACTTCACTCGTTTACGCTGCAATGCTCTCTGGACGTGCACACCATTGTGATCAGCACAGTCTTCCGATTAGGCTGGGCTTTACTCTTGGAAATAACGTATCCGGCTTCCCCGGCTGACCACCCGCTCGCCTTCTCCGGCTGACCATTCGGTCGCCAGGCCGCGGGAATGGACAACCTCAGATTCTACCGAAGGCTGTTGCGTTGTGGCAGTGCTGTAGGTATAGGGTCAAACGTTGTTGTGATATCATTCGAAACGATAGATTGAAGAAGAAGAAGAAGAAGAAGAAGAAGAAGAAGAAGAAGAAGAAGAAGAAGAAGGAGGAGGAGGAGGAGGCAATTTTGACAGGTTTGGCATATCTTGCTTTGTTGATGTCCCAATGGTTTGTAGCCATGTTTCCTTGGGATCGTTGTTTTAGAGGAACAGCCAAACATTAGTTAGGCAGCTCTAGTTTTTGTTTACGCCTCTGTTTTTGCGTTTATATTTGTGCGACGTTTTTCGTGTGGCGTTCTTTTTTTTTTGTGTGTGTGTGTGTTTTTGCTTGTGTGACGCATATGAATTGCCTTGGCCATCCTAGCATCTAGGTTGTACTGACCCCGTGAGAGAATGAGTGGGGAAAAGGTGCATTTTGTGAGAACACATAAATAAAAACATTCATGTGTCGAAACCCCCCAGCGTCCAGATCTGTTATCTTTGCACGAGATGATGGCCACTAAGATAACAAGTTGCCGACAGGATATTCTCGTTACTTCAACCTGCCAGTTTGCAAGCGACGAATTTTAATATCAGTGTGATTTACCAGCGAGATGAGCACTTCAGCTTCCTTTTAGTGGGTCATGTTCAGTGGCTACCCAGTGGCTGGCTTTTTGTAGGTTCCCTGATATACATGTGGCCCATCTTTGTATTATCATTATCATTACTATCATTATTATGATTATTGATATCATTATCATTATTATTGTTATTATTATTATTATTATTAGTGATGGTGTTATTATTATTTGTTTATTTTACGTACTCAGAACGTGAAATGGAAAGTCATAAGATTCTCTTTTGTAATATGTCATCACCACAGTTTCTTCATGACAGTGATCCATATAGTGGACCATCACCAGGGGCAAACCCACACCAGGTCAGACCCACACTGGAGCCAAACCCACACTAGAGCCAGACCCACACTAGAGCCAGACCCACACCAGGTCAGACCCACACCAGGTCAGACCCACACTGGAGCCAGACCCACACCAGATCAGACCCACACCAGATCAGACCCACACCAGGTCAGACCCACACTAGAGCCAGACCCACACCAGAGCCAGACCCACACAAGAGCCAAACCCACACTAGAGCCAGACCCACATCAGGTCAGACCCACACCAGATCAGACCCACACCAGGTCAGACCCACACTAGAGCCAGACCCACACCAGATCAGACCCACACCAGATCAGACCCACACCAGATCAGACCCACACCAGGTCAGACCCACACTAGAGCCAGACCCACACCAGATCAGACCCACACCAGATCAGACCCACACCAGATCAGACCCACACCAGGTCAGACCCACACTAGAGCCAGACCCACACCAGGTCAGACCCACACCAGAGCCAGACCCACACAAGAGCCAAACCCACACTAGAGCCAGACCCACACAAGAGCCAAACCCACACTAGAGCCAGACCCACACCAGGTCAGACCCACATCAGGTCAGACCCACACCAGGTCAGACCCACACCAGGTCAGACCCACATCAGGTCAGACCCACACCAGGTCAGACCCACACCAGGTCAGACCCACACCAGAGCCAGACCCACACAAGAGCCAAACCCACACTAGAGCCAGACCCACACCAGGTCAGACCCACACCAGATCAGACCCACACCAGGTCAGACCCACACTAGAGCCAAACCCACACCAGGTCAGACCCACACCAGGTCAGACCCACACTAGAGCCAAACCCACACCAGGTCAGACCCACACCAGGTCAGACCCACACTAGAGCCAAACCCACACTAGAGCCAGACCCACACCAGGTCAGACCCACACCAGGTCAGACCCACACTAGAGCCAAACCCACACTAGAGCCAGACCCACACCAGGTCAGACCCACACCAGGTCAGACCCACACAAGAGCCAAACCCACACTAGAGCCAGACCCACACCAGGTCAGACCCACACCAGATCAGACCCACACCAGGTCAGACCCACACTAGAGCCAAACCCACACCAGGTCAGACCCACACCAGGTCAGACCCACACTAGAGCCAAACCCACACCAGGTCAGACCCACACCAGGTCAGACCCACACTAGAGCCAAACCCACACTAGAGCCAGACCCACACCAGGTCAGACCCACACCAGGTCAGACCCACACTAGAGCCAAACCCACACCAGGTCAGACCCACACCAGAGCCAGACCCACACCCAGCCTAGACCCAGACCCGACCTAGACTCCAGCCACAAGAGACACAACAGCAGAACAAAATCTCACCAGGAAGAAAAACAACAGAAACAAAAGAACTGTTAAAGCCCCACTGGGAAAAAATGTGCAGATTTCCACTAGGAAAGAAAGAAAAATAGTAATAGCTGAAGAAATGTATGCATATTTATTCGTCAATCTGTCTAAAAAAAAAAAACCCACTGGGTAAATATTGAATCCAGACAAGATACCACGACCACTGAGCACCACTGTGGCAACACTCGCCAGACCAGATACATCTTCTTCCTCTCCTCACACCACCTCCTGCCTCTGCCTGGAGCCCTCCTCCCTCACACCTCCTCCTCACACCACCTCCTGCCTCTGCCTGGAGCCCTCCTCCCTCACACCTCCTCCTCACACCTCCTGCCTCTGCCTGGAGCCCTCCTCCCTCACACCTCCTCCTCACACCTCCTGCCTCTGCCTGGAGCCCTCCTCCCTCACACCTCCTCCTCACACCTCCTGCCGCTCCTTACTCCTCCTCCTTCTCCTCACACCTCCTCCCTCTGCCTGGAGCCCTAAGCCCCACCACCAGCACGCCCCCCTTCCCCCTCCTCCCTCCGTGTCACCTGTCATTTCCTAGGAGTAAATTAGCAATTTTTACCTCGACTGTAACGGACTAGTGAAAAATGTTCGATTTTTTCCCCTCCTGACTTTCATTTCACCCATTTGTTTGGGGTGGTTGGGGGGAGGGAAGGGGAGGCGGCCGGGGGGGGGGGTGTGCAGGATAGGGGAGAGGCAGAGAACTGGGGGGGGGGGAGGGGCCAAGGTGTAGGGAGAGAGAGGGTGAGGAGGAAGAGAGAGAGAGCCGGGAGGGAGGGTACAGGAAGACGAGAGGTGAGCCAGGGGTGTGTTGAGGGAGGGTGGTATGAGGAGCTGTGGGTGGTGAGGGAAGGTGGGATGAGGGGCTGTGAGTTGTGAAGGGGGGTTGATATGAGGAGCTGTGGGTAGTGAGGGAAGGTAGGATAAGAGGCTGTGAGTTGTGAGGGAGGGAGGGATGATGGGATATGAGTGGTGAGGGAGGTTAGGATGAGGGCTATGAGTAGTAAGGCAAAGAAGGATGAGCAGGTGTGAGTAGTGAGGGAGGTTGGGATAAGGAGTTCAGATTAGTTAGGAAGGGTGGGATGGGATGTGAGTAGTGAGGGAGGGTAGGATGGGATGTGAGTAGTGAGGGAGGGTAGGATGGGATGTGAGTAGTGAGGGAGGGTGGGAGAGAGGAAATATGAGTAGTGAGGGAGGTTGAGATGAGAATATGTGAGTGGTAAGGGAAGGTGGGACGCAGGGCTATGAGTAGTGAGGGAGACTGGGACGAAGGACTATGAGTTGTGAGGGAGAGTGGGATGAGGGGCTATGAGTAGTGAGGGAGAATGGGACGAGGGGCTATGAGTAGTAAGGGAGAGAGTGACAAGGGGCTATGGGCTGTGAGGGAGGGTGGGATGAGGGGCTATGATTTGTGAGGGAGACTGGGATTAGAGGCTGTGTGTTGTGAGAGAGGGTGGAATGAGGAGCTATGAGTTGTAAGAGAAAGTGGGATGAGGGAGTATGAGTAGTGAGGAAGGGTGTGTGAGTAGTCAGGGAGGGCGGGATTGGGGACTGTGAGCAGTGAGGGAGGACGGGATGAGGGTGTATGAGTAGTGAGGAATGGCGGGATGAGGGGTTGTGAGCAGTGAGGGAGGGCGGGATGAGGGTCTATGAGTAGTGAGGGAGGGTGGGATGCAGGGCTGTGAACAGTGAGGGAGGGCAGAATGAGGGGCTGTGAGTAATAAGGAAGGATGGGATGAGGGTGTGTGAGTAGTGAGGGAGTGGTGGTGTGTGTGTGTGTGTGTGTGTGTGGTAAGGAAGGGTCGGGATGGCTTCCCTGGCCAGATTAATTGCCTATTGAGTTTTAAATAGATTTATTATTATCGACCAATGGCTTGACAATATGAATAAATGAGGAAACTATAAAGATCTCGAGGTTAATGAGGGGGGGAGAGGAGCGGGTGTGAGGGAGGAGAATGGAAGGAAAAGAACGTGATGGGGGCAAAGAGGCCAGTGTCGTGGTGGGGCTTCAGGAGGGTGGAGAAGGGAAGGGAGGGAAGGGTGGAGAAGGGAAGGGAAGGGATGAATGAGAAGGGGTAAAGCAGTGAAGGGTTAGAGAATTCATGTGGAGGACATGAGGAAGAAATCTACTGAGAATTTTAGGAGGAAGGCCATGAGAAATGAAGAGGGACGTTCATGAGGGATGTGAGGAAGACGAGTGAGGGGGAGAGGTGAAGTATGATGGGCAACGGGCCAACGGACGTACCTCATATCAACTCATGAATAGTCTGGCCTTTTAAGCTAGAATGTGAGGATCTATGAGTATCGTGAGGTGAGGCAGTGAATAACCTGGCCTCGTAAGCTAGATTGTGAGGATCTATGAGTATCGTGAGGTGAGGCAGTGAATAACCTGGCCTCGTAAGCTAGATTGTGAGGATCTATGCGTATCGTGAGGTGAGGCAGTGAATAATCTGACCTCTTACTCTAGATTGTGAGGATCTGTGAGTATCATGAGGCGAAGCGGACCCTAATCTGTTTCATAAACACTTGACTCATTCATTGTAAGATGTTTACACATACACCTCTCGCCCGCGCCGTCTCAGTTGAACAGACGTTTTCCCCTTCCTCATCTGGTTGCCATTATGACAGCCTGACACTGGGAGTGGATGTGGCCACACACCAGAGGGCACAGTCCTCGTATGAGGCATCATGCCTCAGTGTTCTATGAACTGCTAGCTGTATACTGACTTGCCTTCTCGCGATGAAATGCTTTGTGTCTGTCAAGGACTAAGTTAACCCTGGCGTTCGTGAGGTCTATAGAGGTCTTATATGACTTATTAACCAAATTAAGAATACTCAAGGGTCGTACCATTGTGCTCAAGGGTCGTATCATTGTGCTCAAGGGTCGTGCCATTGTGTTCAAGGGCCGTACCATTGTGCTCAAAGGTCGTACCAATGTGCTCAAGGGTCGTACCAATGTATTCAAGGGTCGTACCAATATGCTCAAAGGTCGTACCAATGTGCTCAAGGGTCGTACCAATGTATTCAAGGGTCGTACCAATATGCTCAAAGGTCGTACCAATGTGCTCAAGGGTCGCACCAATGTATTTAAGGGTCGTATCATTGTGCTCAACGGTCGTACCAATGCATTCAAGGGTCGTATCAATGTATTCAAGGGTCGTACCATTGTGTTCAAGGGTCGTACCGGGGTCGTTCAGGCTCCTGTACACAGGTGGGTGTGTTTGGTCGTGGGGTACAGGCCATCCACGAGAGTTGGGTCTCATCAGGCCATCCACGACAGTCGTGTCCCTGTCACAGAGAGACGTGTGCCTGCGACATATGACTTAAACATCATTAGCTGATTTTTCTAATCGTGTTTGACCCGTTTTCCTTTTTCCTTTTCTTCCCTGTCTCCTCCAGGAAATCGGAACACCTCGTGTCATAAACATGAGCTCTCTGGGGTTTTTATACACATAACCTATTTGTTTTGTCGTTCATTATGAACCAGGAGGAGTAACTTGGGTATGTGACAGCAGGTGAGGTCACTGTGGCCTTGTGTCTGAGGTACGCATCTGCGTCACACTGGCCTTGTGTCTGAGGTACGCATCTGCGTCACGGTGGCCTTGTGTCTGAGGTACGCATCTGCGTCACTGTGGCCTTGTGTCTGAGGTACGCATCTGCGTCACTGTGGCCTTGTGTCTGAGGTACGCATCTGCGTCACTGTGGCCTTGTGTCTGAGGTACGCATCTGCGTCACAGTGGCCTTGTGTCTGAGGTACGCATCTGCGTCACTGTGGCCTTGTGTCTGAGGTACGCATCTGCGTCACTGTGGCCTTGTGTCTGAGGTAGGCATCTGCGTCACAGTGGCCTTGTGTCTGAGGTACGCATCTGCGTCACTGTGGCCTTGTGTCTGAGGTAGGCATCTGCGTCACTGTGGCCTTGTGTCTGAGGTACGCATCTGCGTCACTGTGGCCTTGTGTCTGAGGTACGCATCTGCGTCACTGTGGCCTTGTGTCTGAGGTACGCATCTGCGTCACGGTGGCCTTGTGTCTGAGGTACGCATCTGCGTCACTGTGGCCTTGTGTCTGAGGTAGGCATCTGCGTCACAGTGGCCTTGTGTCTGAGGTACGCATCTGCGTCACTGTGGCCTTGTGTCTGAGGTAGGCATCTGCGTCACTGTGGCCTTGTGTCTGAGGTACGCATCTGCGTCACTGTGGCCTTGTGTCTGAGGTACGCATCTGCGTCACAGTGGCCTTGTGTCTGAGGTACGCATCTGCGTCACTGTGGCCTTGTGTCTGAGGTACGCATCTGCGTCACTGTGGCCTTGTGTCTGAGGTACGCATCTGCGTCACTGTGGCCTTGTGTCTGAGGTACGCATCTGCGTCACTGTGGCCTTGTGTCTGAGGTACGCATCTGCGTCACTGTGGCCTTGTGTCTGAGGTACGCATCTGCGTCACACTGGCCTTGTGTCTGAGGTACGCATCTGCGTCACGGTGGCCTTGTGTCTGAGGTACGCATCTGCGTCACTGTGGCCTTGTGTCTGAGGTACGAATCTGCGTCACTGTGGCCTTGTGTCTGAGGTACGCATCTGCGTCACTGTGGCCTTGTGTCTGAGGTACGCATCTGCGTCACTGTGGCCTTGTGTCTGAGGTATGCATCTGCGTCACAGTGGCCTTGTGTCTGAGGCATCTGCGTCACTGTGGCCTTGTGTCTGAGGTAGGCATCTGCGTCACTGTGGCCTTGTGTCTGTGGTAGGAATCTGCGTCACTGTGGCCTTGTGTCTGAGGTACGCATCTGCGTCACTGTGGCCTTGTGTCTGAGGTAGGCATCTGCGTCACTGTGGCCTTGTCTGAAGTACGCATCTGCGTCACTGTGGCCTTGTGTCTGAGGTACGCATCTGCGTCACGGTGGCCTTGTGTCTGAGGTACGCATCTGCGTCACTGTGGCCTTGTGTCTGAGGTACGCATCTGCGTCACTGTGGCCTTGTGTCTGAGGTACGCATCTGCGTCACGGTGGCCTTGTGTCTGAAGTACGCATCTGCGTCACTGTGGCCTTGTGTCTGAGGTACGCATCTGCGTCACTGTGGCCTTGTGTCTGAGGTACGCATCTGCGTCACTGTGGCCTTGTGTCTGAGGTACGCATCTGCGTCACACTGGCCTTGTGTATTGGATTGTGGTGGGTAACTGTCCCACTGACTCGTAACATGTGCCATGATTTCTCCAGTTGTTGACAGTGTGTGTGTGTGTGTACCTCAGCAGGTCACCACTGTAGTTACTTAACTGTGCTTACTTATAAGTGTTGAGGCGCGTTTGTATCTCGTAGCCCTTAAGTGTTAAGTCGACGTCGTATGGGCATTTCTTCTGGGGGGGACATAGTTTTTGAGCTTGATTATATCCTGAAGGAGGTGAGGGGGTTGGAGTGAGTGGAGTGAGAGGGGAGGAGTGAGTATGGTGATAGGGGAAGAGTGAGTGGAGTGAGAGGGGAGGATCGCTTGTAGTGAGAGGTTAGGATTGAGTAGAGCGAGAGGTGAAGTGGGAAGTCACTGAGAATTGAACGGGGAAGTTAGTGAGAGGTGAAGGAAGCCGTTGAGAAGTGAGGGAGGTTAATGAGATGTGAAGGAAGTTAGTGAGAGGTGATTGAAGTTAGTCTGGGTTGAGGAGCGAAGTAAGGGAGGGATGACAGAAGATGTGAGTGGCATGAGGAACGAAGATCGTGAGGGAGCAAGTCAGGGAGAAATGAGGAGGGAAGTGTCTGGGGATGAGGAGGGGAGTGTCTGGGGATGAGGAGGGAAGTGTCAGGGGATGAGGAGGGTGGTGTCTGGGGATGAGGAGGGAAGTGTCTGGGGATGAGGAGGGGAGTGTCTGGGGATGGGGAGGGAAGAGTCTAGGGACGAGGAGGGTAGTGTCTGGGGATGAGGAGGGGAGTGTCTGGAGATGAGGAGGGAAGTGTCAGGGGATGAGGAGGGTAGTGTCTGGGGATGAGGAGGGGAGTGTCTGGAGATGAGGAGGGAAGTGTCAGGGGATGAGGAGGGTAGTGTCTGGGGATGAGGAGGGAAGTGTCTGGGGATGAGGAGGAAAGTGACTTTCGTGATGGCAGGTCATCGTGGTGACCTTACACGGGTCCCTCTTCTCTTGAAGCCATTTGGTAAATCTTGGGTCTAGAAATCAATCTATGATTTCTCGTGTAGCTGTCGTGTATGTCCCTCTTTATCATCACTTTGTGAGAACGCCTTCGTCAGCAGTACCTCTGCGTCAGAAGTGGTGTGTCTATATTACTAGTGCCCCTCACTTCGTCAGCAGTACCTCTGCGTCAGAAGTGGTGTGTCTATATTACTAGTGCCCCTCACTTCGTCAGCAGTACCTCTGCGTCAGAAGTGGTGTGTCTATATTACTAGTGCCCCTCACTTCGTCAGCAGTACCTCTGCGTCAGAAGTGGTGTGTCTATATTACTAGTGCCCCTCACTTCGTCAGCAGTACCTCTGCGTCAGAAGTGGTGTGTCTATATTACTAGTGCCCCTCACTTCGTCAGCAGTACCTCTGCGTCAGAAGTGGTGTGTCTATATTACTAGTGCCCCTCACTTCGTCAGCAGTACCTCTGCGTCAGAAGTGGTCTATGTTGCTAGTGCCCCTCATTACTATCACACTACGTGAACGCCTTCGTCAGCAGTACCCCTGCGTCAGAAGTAGTGTGTGTTACTAATGCCCTCATAACATGAGTCTGGTAGCCATTTGGGTCATGTTATCCTTAACCTTTTCTCTCACTACTGGCCTTTTCTGACCTGAGACTCTCGTAATTTTATTATATTATTTATTGTTTTTTCTTTACGTCTTGAAGATTTATTCTCCCTGACTGATCCCGGTTCTCCCAGTTTGTATTCATTCCTTATCTTATCTCTTATCTCCTCCCAGTTATCCAGTTCATCTCTTATCTCCTCCCAGTTATCCAGTTCATCTCTTATCTCCTCCCAGTTATCCAGTTCATCTCTTATCTCCTCCCAGTTATCCAGTTCATCTCTTATCTCCTCCCAGTTATCCAGTTCATCTCTTATCTCCTCCCAGTTATCCAGTTCATCTCTTATCTCCTCCCAGTTATCCAGTTCATCTCTTATCTCCTCCCAGTTATCCAGTTCATCTCTTATCTCCTCCCAGTTATCCAGTTCATCTCTTATCTCCTCCCAGTTATCCAGTTCATCTCTTATCTCCTCCCAGTTATCCAGTTCATCTCTTATCTCCTCCCAGTTATCCAGTTCATCTCTTATCTCCTCCCAGTTATCCAGTTCATCTCTTATCTCCTCCCAGTTATCCAGTTCATCTCTTATCTCCTCCCAGTTATCCAGTTCATCTCTTATCTCCTCCCAGTTATCCAGTTCATCTCTTATCTCCTCCCAGTTATCCAGTTCATCTCTTATCTCCTCCCAGTTATCCAGTTCATCTCTTATCTCCTTCCAGTTATCCAGTTCATCTCTTATCTCCTCCCAGTTATCCAGTTCATCTCTTATCTCCTTCCAGTTATCCAGTTTATCTCTTATCTCCTCCCAGTTATCCAGTTCATCTCTTATCTCCTTCCAGTTATCCAGTTTATCTCTTATCTCCTTCCAGTTATCCAGTTCATCTCTTATCTCCTTCCAGTTATCCAGTTTATCTCTTATCTCCTCCCAGTTATCACTCCATCCCCTCTCCCCCTTTCTAGCATCCTCTTTCCTTCATCCCCCTCCCCCCCCTCCATCTTTCTCCCCCTACATCTTCCTCCTCCATCTTCCTCTCCCCTCCATCCTCCTTCCCCCTTCCAGCCTCCCTCCCTCACTTATTCTCTCCCCTCCATCCTCCCCTCCCTCACTTATTCTCTCCCCTCCATCCTCCCCTCCCTCACTTATCCTCTCCCCTCCATCCTCCCCTCCCTCACTTATCCTCTCCCCTCCAGCCTCCCCTCCCTCACTTATCCTCTCCCCTCCAGCCTCCCCTCCCTCACTTATCCTCTCCCCTCCAGCCTCCCCTCCCTCACTTATCCTCTCCCCTCCAGCCTCCCTTCTCTCCATCCTCTCCTCCACTCAGCCTCCCCTCCATCCTACTCTCCCCTCCAGCCTTCCCTCTCTCCATCCTCCCCTCCCTCGACCCTCATCTCCCTTCATCATCCCCTCCCTCCGTCCTACTCTCCCCTCTATCCTCTCCTCCCTCCATCCTCCTCTCCGTCCAGCCTCTCCTCCTCTCCAGCCTCCCCTCTCCCCTTTTTCATCTCCCCCCGCCCCTCCACATTTCCCTCCCCCTAGCGCGTCGTCCTCTGGTGTGCTATTCCCCCCTCATTTCTATTCTCCTTGGCTTATTTCCTTGATTTCATTATTCTTTCCTTCCCCCTCTCCCGCCCTCTCTCTCTCTCTCTCTCTCTCTCTCTCTCTCTCTCTCTCTCTCTCTCTCTCTCTCTCTCTCTCTCTCTCTCTGCCCCGTAGTGGCTCTGGGCTGGCTTCTCCCTCTTCCTACTCTCTCTCCCTTCCTCCTCTTCCTCCTCCTGGTCCTCCTTGTTCCCTCTCTCTCTCTCTCTCCCTTCCCCCCCCCCCAACGTCCCTCGACACCCGGGCCCCAGGGGAGTGGCTTCCCCACCTCCCTCCACCTCCCTCCACCTCCCCTTCCCTCCTTCCCCAGCCCAGAGCGGTATAGGCGGCTTCCGGCGAGACTGAGGGAGGGAGGGCGCGGGAGAGCTTCCCTCCTCCCCCCCTTCTGCTAATATGATTATAAAACAGAGAAATTGCATCTTTAACTTTTCTTCATGCTTCAAAAATAAAATTATAATTCCTAATTTCCTTGTAAATCCTCACCACGTCTGTTGCTTTGCCAGAGAGAGAGAGAGGGAAAGGGGGGGAAGGGGGCCCCACATTTTTTTTTCACTCTCTCTCTCTCTCTCTCTCTCTCTCTCTCTCTCTCTCTCTCTCTCTCTCTCTCTCTCTCTCTCTCTCTCTCTCTCTCTTACTTTTTCTTTACGTATTTTGGTTATATTAGAATTGTATTTTGTCATATATATATATATATATATATATATATATATATATATATATATATATATATATATATATATATATATATATATATATATATATAAGGAGGTAGAGGCTTTGATAAGTTGAGAGGAAGATGGAATATGTCATCACTGAAGTTTTAGACTCGTGTTTGATGTTGTAATAATTGCAGTATCATATAATGTATGAGAATTATTACTATTATTATTATTGATATTATTATCATTATTATTATTATTATTGTTATTATTATTATTATTATTATTATTATTATCATTATTATTTTTATTATTATTATTATTATTATTATTATTATTATTATTATTATTATTATTATTATTATTATTATTACTGTTATCATTATCATTGTTCTTCTTATTATTATTATCATCATCATTATTATTATCATTATATTATTTATTATTATCATTATTATTATCATTATTACTATCACTATTAGTAGTAGTAGTAGTAGTAGTATTGTTATTATTATTATTATCATTATTGTTATTATTATCACTAGTATTATTGTTAACCTGTTGCATGACAACGGCATCATCGTCAAACACGTTCAGGTAGGCGTTTCGCCAGGTGAGTCATTAACATAAACACAGGTGAAGCAGTGGCACTAAAAGACCAGTGGATCAACCAGTGGGGTGCACGCTAGTGGTTAACCTATTTATTGAATGGTCTTCGAACCTGCGTTCATCCTTTCTAGTAAGACAAGTCTTCTGTCTATTGAAGGAGTGTACCCTCTATTCCTGTCTGTAGATACAGAATGGACGCTAGATGTGGGAAAGTGTCAAATGCTTTCTGGTAGTCAAGGAATACACAGTCAACCTATCCGTCTCTTAGGTCTTCCACGGAGCTCATCATATCACAAAAGTCGACGAGGTTTGTGATATACGAGGTCGTTTCCTTGAATCCGCGGTGTGCGCCAATTACGTAGTGTTTCTCCCCCCCCCCCCCTCTCTCTCTCTCTCTCTCTCTCTCTCTCTCTCTCTCTCTCTCTCTCTCTCTCTCTCTCTCTCTCTCTCTCTGCCAGACGTCGTCGAAATGTTTCCCGGTTATCTTTCCCATATTTTTTTGACCGATCGCACGTGTCAGGGAGACAGGTCAGGTAATCCTTTGCAGATTTCCCCAGTCACCTTTCTTAAAGAAGGGCACGACACTTGCCCTGTTCCTCTCCCTTGGCACCGCGCCCTCCTCTTTGGGGTTTAGGGTAATATTTGAAGTGGTTTAGCAAGTTTCTACATGCATTTAGAGACAGATGCTATCACGGTCATGTGCCGTATGTGGGTCGAGGTGTTTAATTAGTCTAAAGTGTTTCATATGAATTTTGGTGCCATGGAAGACGTATCTTACCCTCCCCCACCTTGCTCCCGTTGAGGCGTCAGTGTCCCTCACTGTCAAAATACTTTTAAACATCAATCACCTCTTCCTCATATTCCTCATCCTCCTCACCAGTTCTTCACCTCATAATCCCTCATCCTGATTAGCTCCTGTTTCACAGGCAGTCTCCTCCTGGTGTGCGTGCAGAAGAGATTGGGATTCATTTTTTTTCGGTCTTGTCCACAATATTCTCTTCAAATGTTCTCTGCTTTTGAAATTGTAGTAATCGTTTCTTGGTTTGCTACACCGTGCAGATGTGGCTGGCTATTTTTGTGTCTATTTCTCCACCAGATTCCATCTCCAAATGAATTTTTTTGGTTCGACATCCTTTATTGAACCACGTCCTTCTCTTTTCTTTTTCTTTTCGACCCTCCTCCTTTATTTGCACCCAGTTGTACATAGATGTTCCTATACCTTTGTTGCAGTAGTGTTCACAGAACCACCTGTAGCAGTAGTCTGTACTGTGCTTACAGATCTGTAATTTCCAGTTCACATTATCTAAGAAACGTATTCATCTCTGCCCACACTTATCTTGGCTATAATTCTTCTCTGAGTCCTGCCATGTCCCACACCTCTGATCCCTCTCATGTCTCCTCTCAATAACAAATGATTCAAACATCAACAGACCACTGGGTCCCCAACGAGGCTGTTTTGTGATCGTGGAAGAGAACAGAAACTCATGGATCAGTCTGTAGGAATGGAGAGACATGCAGATTTTCACAGAGGAAGGACCCGTAAACTTATCGTGTAGGGAAGGAGGTGCAGATAATGTCATTCATGATGTGTTCAGTATTCACGATGAGTAAAGACAAAGTCTCGTGCAGACTCACTGGGCGGCTTGGGGGTCGAGTCTGCATAGGTTCGAATCCTGGTTGTGCGGCAGTCTGTCCACATTCAACCCAGCTGTTCATCCCCTCCATAGGGGTTGGTCGATATATTTGGTACCTGCTTTAGGTCATGGTATATATATATATATATATATATATATATATATATATATATATATATATTTATATATATATATATATATATATATATATATATATATATATATATATATATATATATATATATATATTGGCCGAATGTTTACATAGTGCCATTGTACAAAGGCAAAGGGGACAAAGGTGAGTGCTCAAATTACAGAGGTATAGGTATGTTGAGTATTCCTGGGAAATTATATGTGAGGGTATTGATTGAGAGGGTGAAGGCATGTACAGAGCATCAGATTGGGGAAGAGCAGTGTGGTTTCAGAAGTGGTAGAGGATGTGTGGATCAGATGTTTGCTTTGAAGAATGTATGTGAGAAATACTTAGAAAAGCAAATGGATTTGTATGTAGCATTTATGGATCTGGAGAAGGCATACGATAGAGTTGATAGAGATGCTCTGTGGAAGGTATTAAGAATATGTAGTTTGGGAGGCAAGTTGTTAGAAGCAGTGAAAAGTTTTTATCGAGGATGTAAGGCATGTGTACGTGTAGGAAGAGAGGAAAGTGATTGGTTCTCAGTGAATGTAGGTTTGCGGCTGGGGTGTGTGATGTCTCCATGGTTGTTTAATTTGTTTATGGATGGGGTTGTTAGGGTGGTGAATGGAAGAGTTTTGGAAAGAGGGGCAAGTATGAAGTCTGTTGTGGATGAGAGAGCTTGGGAAGTAAGTCAGTTGTTGTTCGCTGATGATACAGCGCTGGTGGCTGATTCATGTGAGAAACTGCAGAAGCTGGTGACTGAGTTTGGTAAAGTGTGTGAAAGAAGAAAGTTAAGAGTAAATGTGAATAAGAGTAAGGTTATTAGGTACAGTAGGGTTGAGGGTCAAGTCAATTGGGAGGTAAGTTTGAATGGAGAAAAACTGGAGGAAGTGAAGTGTTTTAGATATTTGGGAGTGGATTTGGCAGCGGATGGAACCATGGAAGCGGAAGTGAATCATAGGGTGGGGGAGAGGGTGAAAATTCTGGGAGCCTTGAAGAATGTGTGGAAGTCGAGAACATTATCTCGGAAAGCAAAAATGGGTATGTTTGAAGGAATAGTGGTTCCAACAATGTTGTATGGTTGCGAGGCGTGGGCTATGGATAGAGTTGTGCGCAGGAGGATGGATGTGCTGGAAATGAGATGTTTGAGGACAATGTGTGGTGTGAGGTGGTTTGATCGAGTGAGTAACGTAAGGGTAAGAGAGATGTGTGGAAATAAAAAGAGCGTGGTTGAGAGAGCAGAAGAGGGTGTTTTGAAGTGGTTTGGGCACATGGAGAGGATGAGTGAGGAAAGATTGACCAAGAGGATATATGTGTCGGAGGTGGAGGGAGCAAGGAGAAGAGGGAGACCAAATTGGAGGTGGAAAGATGGAGTGAAAAAGATTTTGTGTGATCGGAGCCTGAACATGCAGGAGGGTGAAAGGAGGGCAAGGAATAGAGTGAATTGGAGCGATGTGGTATACCGGGGTTGACGTGCTGTCAGTGGATTGAATCAGGGCATGTGAAGCGTCTGGGGTAAACCATGGAAAGCTGTGTAGGTATGTATATTTGCGTGTGTGGATGTATGTATATACATGTGTATGGGGGTGGGTTGGGCCATTTCTTTCGTCTGTTTCCTTGCGCTACCTCGCAAACGCGGGAGACAGCGACAAAGTATAAAAAAAAAAAAAAAAATATGTATATATGTGTGTGTGTGTGTGTGTGTGTGTGTGTGTGTGTGTGTGTGTGTGTGTGTGTGTGTGTGTGTGTGTGTGTTTTGTAGAATAAGGACAGCAGCAGAGGTGAAGGTTAAAAACCCTTCCAAAATATATTTTTTACGTAAATTCTTAAAGTTTTCAACGTAATCGTAATATTGATACATTCTCACTCATGTCTCCCTCTCTCCCACAGGTATGTGTGTGTGTGTGTGTGTGTGTGTGTGCACCGAAAAGTCATACCATGTACATGGGGTAGTCATGAGATCATGTGGCCCGGCAGACCACATGATGTGGCCCGGCAGAGCACATCATGTGGCCCGGCAGAGCACATCATGTGGCCCGGCAGACCACATGACGTGGCCCGGCAGAGCAGAAGACGTTGCCCACAGTAAGTATGGCTATGTAATGTTACAATGACCGTATTGTTTAGAATTGTTCCCCCCCCCCCTTCTCTATGTACCCCCATTCATATATATATATATATATATATATATATATATATATATATATATATATATATATATATATATATATATATATATATATATATATATATATATTCATTATAATTGCTGTATGGTTAAGGTCAGGTCAGAGGTGAAGTGGGTTCACGTCTTGGTGGCACGATGACCACAGGGCAACTGTCAACACTGGCCCCTCGCTGACGCAGCCCATACAAGGTCAAATTGGGTCACGGATGCAAATAAGCGTGCGAGAGAGAGAGAGAGAGAGAGAGAGAGAGAGAGAGAGAGAGAGAGAGAGAGAGAGAGAGAGAGAGAGAGAGAGAGGGAGAAAAAAAAGAGACAGAGTAATAGAATTCTGCTGAATGGTGGTGGCAACGGTAATTGAATTGAACAAGAAATGTGCCCTAGTCAGTGTTTTGGGGGGAGAGAGGGAGGAGGGGTTTCATTTTAGCTCACCCTCCCACTCCAACCCACCCTACACCACACCCCACACCACCCCACACCACCCCACACCACCTTGTCATGACTGCAGAACATGGATGACCCATGGTAGGTCAGGTTTGGGGTAGACAAGCGTAAGGGAAATAAGTCGTCCACCTAGTGTAACACCCCTCGTACACATGGAAGCCAAAATGAAACACAAGCGAACGAGAGCAACACTCGAGGAATACAGTAACTCATGTTGCAGGAAACACTTGATGAACCACATCACTCGCCCGCCTTAGGTCGAATGTGTGTCGTTTGAGTTGAGCTGTAGGTGTAGGGTGAGTGTTGGTGACACAGGGTGGCTGTTGCCTGTAGGTGTAGGGTGAGTGTTGATGACACAGGGTGGGTGTAGGTGTAGGTTGAGTGTAGATGGTATGACCCTTGACCCCAACGGCACCATTTCCTTGGGTATGGTCCCACCTCACCTGAGGAGGAGGTCAAAGCCCAGGCCTTTATACCCAAGGGTCGTGCCGTCGTGCTCAAGGTGCACGGTACATGCTGGTGATGGGCAGGTGGTGGTGATGGGCAGGTGGTGGTGATGGGCAGGTGATGGTGATGGGCTCGTGGTGGTCATGGGCAGGTGACGGTGATGGGCAGGTGGTGGTAATGGGCAGGTGGTGGTAATGGGCAGGTGGTGGTAATGGGCTGATGGTGGTGATGGGCAGGTGGTGGTGATGGGCAGGTGATGGTGATGGGCTGGTGGTGGTCATGGGCAGGTGGTGGTAATGGGCAGGTGGTGGTAATGGGCTGATGGTGGTGATGGGCTCGTGGTGGTGATGGGCTGGTGGTGGTAATGGGCAGGTGGTGGTAATGTAGTAGCAGTTGCGTCATAACATGGGATGGTGGGTGAGTGTTGGAAGGCCCTAAGGCATTAGATACGATCACCTTCGACCTAGTCTCCGTCATATTGCCGTAGTGAGTTCATGTTTCGTCCGCCTTCACGTCCTCGTACCTGGTGTAGTGTTCCCCAGGCATTCCCACCTAGATAGATAGATAGATAGATAGTAGATGACTGAGTATAGAACGGTTTGTTGAATTCAGGCAGACATTCGACTGAGGGCTGGTCAATTGGTGATTGACAGAACTGTGTGGGGGAGGGAAGGGTTTGGTCATGGTAATTAACCACAAATGAACTTAAGATGAAGGTGAGGCTGGGTACGTACTTCTACACTTTGGACAAGTACATGAGTGAAGTGAAGGACATTATACAGGAAAGTCGTACTGAGTCAAAATCTATGGTTTATACATTATGCATTTGGTGTCTGAGATGTGTGTGTGTGTGTGTGTGTGTGTGTGTGTGTGGACCTGTATCTAGTGTGGACCATTTTCGTAACTGGTCCTTACCAGATTAGGATGAGGGAGGGAGGGAGGTCCTGGATGGCGTGCGGGACAGCTTTTCCATCACTGTACCACACACCATCGGCAGGAGGGTATACCACGCAGTACCACACACACACAAAAACATTGCATCATCGAAACACCTCCGTCTGCTGCATAGGAAAAATACTACTTCATTGCGACGACACCGTCTGTTGCACAGGAAATACTTTTCATTGCAATGCCTCCGTCTGTTGCACAGGAAATACTTTTTCATTGCAGTGCCTCCGTCTGTTGCACAGGAAATGCTGCTTCATTGTGACGCCTCGTGTGTTTAAGGGAGGACGTGATCTGAGACGAAACGGTGGCCTCTGGTAAGTAAAGAGGGACGGCCAGCAGGCGATGAGGAGGGATAGGGGATGGGATGAATGGGTAGGTAGCTGGGAAAGCAAGGGAAGGCGACGAGGAGGGATAGGAGATGGGATGAATGGGTAGGTAGGTGGGAAAACAAGGGAAGGCGACGAGGAGGGATAGGGGATGGGATGAATGGGTAGGTAGGTGGGAAAACAAGGGAAGGAAGATGAGGATAGGGAAGCAGAGGTGATTGAGGGTGGCTTAGGGAAGTGGGTAGGGTAGGAGTGTAGAGTAATGGGATGGTAAACAATTTAAGAGGGGACGAGGTATCAAGGAAAAGGATGGGTACATGAGGAAGCCATGGAGATGGTGATGGGCAGGTGGTGATGGTGGGTAGTAGGAAGTGGTGACATAAGGTGGTGGTGATGGACAAGTGTTGGTGAAGTGCAGGTGTTTGGTGATGAAGGGTCGTGGTGGTGGACTAGTGTTGGTGATGGAGGGTTGGTGAAGGGCAGATTTTGGAGACAGAGGGAGGTGTTGGGAGGCTGAGAGTGTCTAGCTAAGTCTGCCTCTAATAGAACTAGGTGTCATGTTTAAATGTTGAAGTTTCCTCTCTTCTGAACAGCTGCCCCGTTTATACAGTGGATTGATCCACCCTTGTATGGAGTACTGCTCTGGGGTGGTTCTAGCTTTGTATCCTTACTTGACAGAAATGAGTCGAAAGCGGTTCGACTTTCCCTCTTCTATAGGTATTACTTTGGTTTTTGCTCCCGAGATTTGGCTGCTTGTGTGCCCCCCACCGCAGGCTAGACCAAGCGATACTCGGCAAGCTTTTGCGTCACATGACTATTATGTAGCCATCGAGAACTCACAGGTGGGCCGTTTTGATAACTGTTTCTTTCCTTGCACGTCGAAGCTTTGGAACTCTTTACCTTCACATGTCTTTCTCAATAACTATGACCTGGTACATTTTTAAAGACAGGTTTTACGATCTCTCCGAAATTCGTAGATAATTTCCCTCGTATCTTCTTTACCGCTTTCATGATTCCTCCGTGTGTTTCAGTTAAGGCCTAGCTACAATTTGTTCGAAGTGTACTTCCTGTCCTGTTCAAGTGAGAGACAAGTTTGATTTCGTGGTCGTGTCAGCACCTTCCTGCTGGTGTTGGTGCTGCTGGGGGGGGGCGTTAGTTGTCTGTACTGGGGGGTTCCTCACCGGGTAATGCTGGGGGAGGAGTTGGGATTCGTCAGCACTAGGATTGGAAGGGGGGGCGGGTCCGTCCACCCCTGTTGCTGGAGGAGGCGTCAGGACTTGTCAGTACTGGGTTGGGGGTCCTCCCCTGCTGCTGGAGGAGGCGTCAGGACTTGTCAGTACTGGGTTGGGGGTCCTCCCCTGTTGCTGGAGGAGGCGTCAGGACTTGTCAGTACTGGGTTGGGGGTCCTCCCCTGCTGCTGGAGGAGGCGTCAGGACTTGTCTGTACTGGGTTGGGGGTCCTCCCCTGTTGCTGGAGGAGGCGTCAGGACTTGTCAGTACTGGGTTGGGGGTCCTCCCCTGCTGCTGGAGGAGGCGTCAGGACTTGTCAGTACTGGGTTGGGGGTCCTCCCCTGCTGCTGGGGGAGGCGTCAGGATTTCTTGTCAGTGCTGGGGGAGAGAAAGAGAGAGAGAGAGAGAGAGAGAGAGAGAGAGAGAGAGAGAGAGAGAGAGAGAGAGAGAGAGAGAGAGAGGGGGGTGTCCACCATCCTACCCGGCAGCTGGGGGGGTGAGGCGTCAGCCAGGTCTCGGGTATGTGTGTGTGTCAGCTCAGGTCATCCGTTATGCTGACGGTAGCCTGACCCCCTGAGGTGTGTTTGTGACCTCTGCTGACCTTTCGCCGACTCGTGTTAACAATCAGCCAACGCCACCGACCTCCTCTACAGGGACAAGGGCCCTTATATCCTGGTATCTGAAGGGTTAATCTCGCCTGGTTAACGGTGCTGTTTGTGTCGGTGTTGTGGTCTGGCCACGAGCGACCGATGAGGGATTTAAGAAACGCGTCAGTGGGGTCCCCACGAACTACGCCCTTAACCCTTAGGGCAGACCTGACCATATGGCCCTTGACCTGACCGTTCAAGGGACCTTTGAGCACGACGGTGCGACCCTTGGGGAAGATGATGCCACAACCCTTGGGTCGTACCGTCGTGTTCAAGGGTCACGCCGTCGTGCTCAAGGGTCGTACCGTCGTGCTCAAGGGTCGTACCGTCGTGCTCAAGGGTCGCACCGTCGTGCTCAAGGGTCGCACCGTCGAGCTCAAGGGTCGTACCGTCGTGCTCAGTGGTCGTACTATCATGCTTAAGGATCACACATTCATGCTTAAGGGTCACATCGTCGCGCTCAAGGGTCGTACCGCCATGTTCATGGGTCGTACCATCGTGCTCAAGGGTCGTACCATCGTGCTCAAGGGTCGTACCTTGTGCTCAAGGATCGTACTGCCTTGCTAAAGGGGGCAAGGTGAATGGGGTCAATATTGTGACCTCATCCCTAATGACTGCTTAACAGCCCAGGACAGTAGGTAGTTGTGGTAGAGATAAAGGTGCTATTGTGGTAGAGATAAAAATGCTGTTGTGGTAGAGATAAAGGTGCTGTTGTGGTAGAGATATAGGTGCTATTGTGGCAGTGTTAAAGGTGCTATTGTGGCAGAGATAAAGGTGCTGCTGTGGTAGAGATAAAGATGATATTGTGGCAGAGATGAAGGTGATGTGGCAAAGGTGATGTTGTGGCAGAGATAGCCATAGTGTCAGAGGTGAGGTGGTGTGATATATAATGACCAGTAACTCATCTTAAGTAACAGTAATAAGTATATTTTGACCAGAATCCATTGTGTATGTGTTTGGTATTTGCTTACGTCCCCCGTCCCCCAGCATCTGTGGTGCTCACGTCCCCCGTCCCCCAGCATCTGTGGCGCTCACGTCCCCCGTCCCCCAGCATCTGTGGTGGTGTGTGTAGACGCGTGTGTGTTTGTTGCCGTGGTTAAGTATGCTGTCGTGTGGTGGTACACACACGACCCTCCCTGGACAACGACCCAAGATTTTTCTTTTTTCTTTTCTTATTTGATTTACCCCCCGTCACCTCTACCCCCGCCAGCTGACGGTTCACGTGTCCTGCCCTTCCATTTCTTTCCCTCCCCTTCCTCCCCTTTCTCTCCTCTTCCTTCCCCTGCTTTCCCTTACCCCACCATCTCCCATCCCTTCACATTCCCCCTCTAATAGTCTTTCCCGTCCACTCACACTTCCTAACTCTCTCTCTCCTCAAGTCTAGTTTCTTATCTCCCTCCATTCCATCTCTCGTCAAATCTACCTCCTCCTCTGCTTCCTTTTCCACCCATGTCTGCTCCTCATCTTCCCTCTTTTCCATCTACCTCCCCAACCCTCTCCTCCACTCCCAGTCCTCAGTCAAGGCATAACACCCTTCCCCTCCCCTTCCTCTTCTTGTACACAAAAATGCTAAGAACTGGTTCACCAGGTCACGCCACACCCCTGTGTGCACCAACCCCTCCCTCATCTCTGGTCACAACAGGGGAGTCCAGTAGAACGTAAGTCATTCCCTCCTGGAGGATCACGTGACGAATATACTTCCAGGACGTTGGACAGAGAACGCCTGGACACGTTCCAGTCATGGGTTTTGTCATACTGTAGTGACACTGTGTATTCTTCAACGTTGGTGTCAACTCCACTGGGAGAGGGAGTTAATGAGGGGCTGTGTTGGCCTGCTCCCAGAGCTGCTGTTCGAGCTGACCTGCTCCCAAAGCTGCTGTACAGTCTATGTCTCCTTTACCACTGTTGTTTCACTGCTTCTCCAGCTGCAGTGCTGACCATTCCTGTACGGCCACTGTTGTTTCACTGCTTCAACAGCTGTAGTGCTGATCATTCCTGTACAGCCACTGTTGTTTCACTGCTTCAACAGCTGCAGTGCTGACCATTCCTGTACAGCCACTGTTGTTTCACTGCTTCAACAGCTGCAGTGTAGACCATTCCTGTACAGCCACTGTTGTTTCACTGCTTCAACAGCTGCAGTGTAGACCATTCCTGTACAGCCACTGTTGTTTCACTGCTTCAACAGCTGCAGTGTAGACCATTCCTGTACAGCCACTGTTGTTTCACTGCTTCAACAGCTGCAGTGTAGACCATTCCTGTACAGCCACTGTTGTGTCACTGCTTCAACAGCTGCAGTGTAGACCATTCCTGTACAGCCACTGTTGTTTCACTGCTTCAACAGGTGTTGTGTTAAAGTTGCGGTGAGTCACTGCTCTCCACTGCTGAAGGAATCCCATTTCATGTCACCTCATGTGAGTGGTTGGGTGGCAGCGCACGGGTGGAGGGTGGCGTGTGGGTGGAGCGTGGGCAGCGTGTGGATGTGGGTGGTGGTGTGTGGGCCTCGCAAGGATGTGGGTGGTGGTGGTGGATGGCGTGGTGTGGGCAGCCCTGCTTCCTCCACCACACCTGGCCACATTAGGAGCCTGGGTTGTTCAGTCACGCCACAGGGCAGCAGTGTGTCGACCTAGGGTTCAACTCCCAGGACAATGGCACGGGACCTGGGGCACTCCCAGGGTTCGTGGGCACACATACACCACACACACGCACACACACACACACTCAGGGGCACACCCTCACCACTCACACACCCACCCTCAGCCACACACTCACCACTCACACACCCACCCTCAGCCACACACTCAGGGGCACACACTCACCACTCACACACACCTTCAGCCACACACTCACCACATACACACACCCTCAGCCACACATTCACCACATATACCGTCAGCCACACACTCAGGGGCATACACACTCACCACTCACACACGCACCCTCAGCCACACACTCAGGGGCACACACTCACCACTCACACACCCACCCTCAGCCACACACTCAACACACACACACCCTCAGCCACACATTCACCACACACACCGTCAGCCACACACTCAGGGGCACACATACACCACACACATCCTCAGCCACACACTCAGGGGCACACATACACCACACACGCACACTCAGCCACACACTCAGGGGCATACGCACTCACCATGTACACACACACCCTCTGTCACACATTTAGGGGCATATGCATTCGCTACACACACCCACAGCCACACACTCAGGGGCACACACATTCATCACACACGCCCTCAGCCATACACTCAGGGGCACACATTCACCACACACACCCTCAACCACACACTCAGGGGGCATACACACTCGTCTCATACACCCTCAACCACACACTTAGGGGGTCTGTGGACACACACTACACACAGCACTTCCTCAGGCATCGAAGGATCTGTTATAAGGATGGGAGAAGGTTCCACCCACCCCCAACACACCCTCACCCACCACCCTCACCCATACACTCCCAACACACACACATACACACACACACACACACACACACACACACACACACACACACACACAGTACGTCTGTGGTAATGTTAACTTGAGACACACATTTGGCTTCATGACCATTTATAGATGCGTGAGGAACTGTGTCCAACTGGACAACCACTGTGGAGGTTGTGGACTTGAGACAATGAATAACAGGGCTTGAGAAATGGTGTTATAGGACGGTTGTGTGAAGTGTTGTACGAGGGTTGTGGGAAGTATTGTAGGAGGGTTGTGGGAAGTGTTGTAGGAGGGTTGTGGGAAGTGTTGTACTAGGGTTGTGTGAAGTGTTGTAGGAGGGTTGTGGGAAGTGTTGTAGGAGGGTTGTGGGAAGTATTGTAGGAGGGTTGTGGGAAGTATTGTAGGAGGGTTGTGGGAAGTATTGTAGGAGGGTTGTGGGAAGTGTTGTACGAGGGTTGTGGGAAGTGTTGTAGGACGGTTGTGTGAAGTGTTGTACGAGGGTTGTGGGAAGTGTTGTAGGAGGGTTGTGGGAAGTGTTGTAGGAGGGTTGTGGGAAGTGTTGTAGGAGGGTTGTGGGAAGTATTGTAGGAGGGTTGTGGGAAGTTTTGTAGGAGGGTTGTGGGAAGTGTTGTAGGACGGTTGTGTGAAGTGTTGTACGAGGGTTGTGGGAAGTATTGTAGGAGGGTTGTGGGAAGTTTTGTAGGAGGGTTGTGGGAAGTGTTGTACGAGGGTTGTGGGAAGTGTTGTACGAGGGTTGTGGGAAGTGTTGTAGGAGGGTTGTGGGAAGTGTTGTAGGAGGGTTGTGGGAAGTGTTGTAGGAGGGTTTGGTGAAGTGTTGTAGGAGGGTTGTGTGAAGTGTTGTACGAGGGTTGTGGGAAGTGTTGTAGGAGGGTTGTGGGAAGTGTTGTAGGAGGGTTGTGGGAAGTGTTGTAGGAGGGTTGTGGGAAGTGTTGTACTAGGGTTGTGTGAAGTGTTGTAGGAGGGATGTGGGAAGTGTTGTAGGAGGGTTGTGGGAAGTGTTGTAGGAGGGTTGTGGGAAGTGTTGCAGGAGGCTTGTGTGAAGCGTTGTAGGAGGTTCGTGAGAAGTGTTGTAGGATGGTTGAGCGATGTGTCGTAGGAGGGTCGTGAGAAGTGTTGTAGGAGGTTCGTGAGAAGTGTTGTAGGAGGTTCGTGAGAAGTGTTGTAGGAGGTTCGTGAGAAGTGTTGTAGGAGGTTCGTGAGAAGTGTTGTAGGAGGTTCGTGAGAAGTGTTGTAGGAGGTTCGTGAGAAGTGTTGTAGGAGGTTCGTGAGAAGTGTTGTAGGAGGATTGTGAGAAGAGTTGTAGGATGGTTGAGCGATGTGTCGTAGGAGGGTTGTGAGAAGTGTTGTAGGAGGTTCGTGAGAAGTGTTGTAGGAGGATTGTGAGAAGTGTTGTAGGAGGTTCGTGAGAAGTGTTGTAGGAGGTTCGTGAGAAGTGTTGTAGGAGGATTGTGAGAAGTGTTGCAGGAGGCTTCTGTGAAGTGTTGTAGGAAGTTCGTGAGAAGTGTTGTAGGAGGTTCGTGAGAAGTGTTGTAGGAGGTTCGTGAGAAGTGTTGTAGGAGGTTCGTGAGAAGTGTTGTAGGAGGTTCGTGAGAAGTGTTGTAGGAGGATTGTGAGAAGTGTTGCAGGAGGCTTCTGTGAAGTGTGTAGGAGGTTCGTGAGAAGTGTTGTAGGAGGTTCGTGAGAAGTGTTGTAGGATGGTTGTGCGATGTGTCGTAGGAGGGTTGTGAGAAGTGTTGTAGGAGGTTCGTGAGAAGTGTTGTAGGATGGTTGTGCGATGTGTCGTAGGAGGGTTGTGAGAAGTGTTGTAGGAGGGTTGTGAGAAGTGTTGCAGGAGGCTTCTGTGAAGTGTTGTAGGAAGTTCGTGAGAAGTGTTGTAGGAGGTTCGTGAGAAGTGTTGTAGGAGGATTGTGAGAAGTGTTGTAGGATGGTTGTGCGATGTGTCGTAGGAGGGTTGTGAGAAGTGTTGTAGGAGGGTTGTGAGAAATGTAGGAGTGTTGTAGGAAGCGTTGTAGAAGGATTGTGTCAAATGAGAAGTGTTGTAGGAGGTTCGTGAGAAGTGTTGTAGGAGGATTGTGAGAAGTGTTGTAGGAGGGTTGTGCGATGTGTCGTAGGAGGGTTGTGAGAAGTGTTGTAGGAGGGTTGTGAGAAATGTAGGAGTGTTGTAGGAAGCGTTGTAGAAGGATTGTGTTAAATGAGAAGTGTTGTAGGAGGTTCGTGAGAAGTGTTGTAGGAGGATTGTGAGAAGTGTTGTAGGAGGGTTGTGCGATGTGTCGTAGGAGGTTCGTGAGAAGTGTTGTAGGATGGTTGTGCGATGTGTCGTAGGAGGGTTATGAGAAGTGTTGTAGGAGGGTTGTGAGAAATGTAGGAGTGTTGTAGGAAGCGTTGTAGGATTGTGTCAAATGAGAAGTGTTGTAGGACGAGGGGGCGTGGGATGGATTGCTAGGGACGGTGATGGACACGGTATGGGTAGGGAGGGTGTCTGGTGCGGGAAAGGCGTGTTATGAGGTCACGTGAGGGCATGGGCTGGTGGTATATGGAATAGAATAATAATGATAAAAATAATAATGATAATAATAATAATGATACTAATACTAATAATAATAATAATGATAATAATAATAATAATAATAATAATAATAATGATATGATGATAATAATAATAATGATAATGATAATAATAATAGTAATAATGATTATAATAATAATGATAATAATAATTATTATGATAATGATAATGATAATGATGATAATAACAATTATAATGATGATGATAACAATTATGATACTAACTGTAATAATAATAATAATAATAATAATAATAATAATAATAATAATGATAATTATTATCATTATCATTATTATTATCATTATTATTATTATTATTATTATTATTATCATTATTATTATTATCATTATTATTATCATCATTATTATTATTATTAATAATGACAGATAGTCAAACATTTCAACATCATTTGCAAACAAAAGCTGGAAATAGACAGAACCAATGCATGCAGTGTAGACACTGGGGCTGTGAATATGGGAGTGAGGGTGGACAGGCTTGACAGAAACACTAGGATGGCAGTTTGGTAATTACTGATGATTTCCGGTGTGGTTGGGATGGGGGTTGGTCTTGCGGTGGAGTCTACGAGCTGGGATAGGTTCGTTGAGGTTGCAGGGTTGAACTGCAGGGAAGGGACGAGGGATCTCTGGTGGCAGGAGGTGACGGTGGTGGCGTACCTGGGTGCGGAAGAGGTCAGGGTAACGTGGGAAGACGTCAGAAAGGTCAGTGCGCAACACACACAAGAAGGCCTGTGTGTTGCGCACCTCCTGACAGATACAGGAAGAGGGGCTGAGGGTGTACCTTGCTTGTCCTTTTTCTACACCTGTTGTGTAGCTGATAAGGGGGGGGGGAAGACCAGGCGGGGGAGGCATGCTTGAGTCAGAGAAGAATGGTAGACGAGTAGATATTCTGACGTTCAGGTTCAAGGGAGTCTACGAAGACGGTAGATGCGATGGCCAGTGTGACCCCGGGGAGTGTGGTAGACTGGATAACCTGACGAGGGGCGTCTGGAGGGGTCCAAGTGAGCCAGGTGCGGGTGGGATGAGGGATGGATATCAAGGCTGTTGTGCCTGGGATTGTGATCTGAGGAGGGTGTAAAGTTGTTGGGCCAGTGGTCAAGTTCTGGGAGGTTGTTGGTATGAGGCAGCGTCGTCATGAGAGCTGCTTTCAGACGCTCTCACGAATGGAAGACTCGCAGAGTTGCTTTCAGGGAACGTGCGCATCGCTTCAGGACAGCGTCTGTAAGGACGAGGAAGCACTAGGGTTCTATCCATCCCAACCCCCTTCCTGCACGACGCCGCAGGAGGGTGGAGATGACCCCCTTACCTCCCGGAAGCTCACAACCTTCCAACACTGGCTGAGGAAGTCCGCAGAGTCATGGGAAGAGTCTTCCCCCCCCCGCTGACGAAGGTTGGTGGCACTGTCAGTGGGTTGATGATGACCCAGGTGAGGCGTTTGGGTGATGGTGAAGGGAGATGAGGGTCTTGGGTAAGTATGGTGAGGTGGGAGTAGGATTATTGTAATCTACAGGGACTGAAGCATCGTCTGACTTTAATATGAGGGGGTTATAATGGGTGAGTTAATCAGGAAGTGAGTGTGATCCGATCCTGCGATTCTCTGGAAAGAAAATACAATGCAAGACTCAAAATGTGCGTCCTACGAAGAAAAAGGTCGTGGGGGTGGGTGTTGGGGGTTGGAGAATGGTCTTCACACGGGACATTGTTAAGGTACGCGAGCTCGTCCTGCGTAATGGCTTCATTAGCCGCTGCCAGGAGGTATTGGCGGAGACAATGAGGGGGGAGGGACCTGGCAGCGGCAGGTGGCAGGCATATCAACACCGCCGCTAAACCTGCCGACGACACCTCCACCAACCCCAACCCCCCGCCGCCGACAATAGACTCCAGAAACCCACACTCGGCCGAGCTGATCGCCTATATCCCGTCACTCCTGAGTGTAATTAAACGCGTAATTCAGCCAATCGCATTCTTTGCCAGCCGCCCGTGACGCGAAGCACGCCACGCCCTATACATATTCATAGCAATATTCAAATGCAGCCATTGTGGTGGTGATGGTGGCGAGAGGTTCGGACGGGCGGGCGGGCGGGCGGGCGGGCGGGCGGTGGTGAGGGGTGGGTGGGGAGGGCTGCATAGTGCGAGGCGCTCGCCCTTGTTATACTTCCTGCCCGGCCTGGCCCCGCCCCCCAGGCCGGGCCTCAGTGGCGGGCTGCTCCCGGGGCGGACCCACACACTTGACACACGACACGTCTTAACCAATGGCACGCAGGCAAAATATGAAGGGGGGGGGGGAGGCATTTAACCACGCCCACAGTGTCTTGATTATTGGTGGGAGCGGTGCCCCTCCTCGCGCGGCGCCCCCCCCCCCCTTCCTCCTCACCACCCCTTGTCACCTGCTCAGGTGAGGAGGCGTGGCGAGGGGCGGGTGTGTGGGCGTGGGCCGGGGCGGCAGGGTTAAGAGCTCTCTAGTTGGCCACAATAGCCCAGGTGCTTCGTCATTGACCCTCGGTAAAAACGATGTAGGCTGCAGGTACAATATACAGCAGCTGTTAATACTTATACTTTTATATATATATATATATATATATATATATATATATATATATATATATATATATATATAGTGTAAAACTTCATCACCATATTGATCAAACACAAATTTCCTCTCTGCCTCACATACACGTGTGCTGCTGGCGTTCAAGCCACTAACATACACTCCCTCCAGTTCACACACACATACACACACGACATACGACACCATGCAACTCACAAGACTCTTACATTTCCTCCCTGCGGTGAGCGCTACGTGCTAGGTCTGCCTGACAGCAAGGTCTCGTCGTAGGGAGAGACAGTTCAAAAGATGAGGCGCCCCACCTACAAGTGTAGAACACTTCCCCCCACGCTGGACAAACTGGTCATTACACAGGTCGAGTTACCAGAGCACAAATGTTGTTGGGTGTTGATGGTAGACTTCTCCCTCCCTCCCCCGACCTCCTCCCCTCCCCTCCCTACCTCCCTTCCCCTCCCCTTCCCTCCAATCATCTGAACATTCATCTCCCTTCTCCACCGCTCGTTCCCTCCCCTCCCTTCTTTTCACCCCATTTCCTTCACCACCCTCACCTCTTCCTTTACTGCCACCCATACTCTACCCTCCTCACTGCTCACACCCTTCCTTTACCCTAACCTTTCCCTCCCTTCCTTAATGCTCGTACCTCCTTTCCCCTCCCTTCCCTTCAACTCTCCTTCCTTCCTTCACTGCCCATTCCCTCTTCTCTGTATTCTCCATAACCCCCTTCATTATCAAGGCTCTCACCTTCCCCTCCCCTTTCTACTGTCCATACATTTTCTCCTCTTCCTTCACTCTCACCCCTTTCTCCCTCTCCATACACGTACCGCTTTTACCTCTCCCCCACTTTTTTCCCCTCTCATTTCTTCCCTATCACCTCGCCCCTTTCCACTCGTTCCTCTCTGTGGAGAATGTGGAAGAGATCCCCCCTCCCGCCTCTTCCTAGTTCAATCCTGGCTTTATACCACTCCCAGCTCTGCCTTACTGCCCTCCTCCAGTTACCAGCTTCTATACTCTTGCCCTTCCCCACACGGCCTACTCTTTCTCCACCTCACTGACTTGTTGCCCCTCCACACTCACTCCGTGCCCCTACCCCTCCATACACACTTCTGGCCCCTCCATACCTCCTTGTCCCCTCCATGGACATCCACATTCATTCCTACCCGTCTTCAGTCACTCCCTCCCCATCCACCACACTCACTCCTTGCCCCCCCCCTCACTCCTTCCCCCTCCACAATCACTCTATGCCTCTCCTCTCTCACTCCTTGCCCCATCACACTCTGTTCATGCCTTGCCTCTCTCCATCTTCCACTCCAGCTACTCCCCAACTTTCCTCCTCCCAACTCCCGCCCTTAACTCACTCCTGTAACCTTCCCCCTTTCCCAATCCTCAAACCTTGCCATCCCCACCTTACTCTCCCCATCCCCTTTTCCCCATACTTACTCCTCCCTACGGAACATCCCCTCCCACTCCCCACTCACAACCCAGTGCCCTAAACCCTCCTCCATTCACTCATCCTCACTCTTCACAACTCTTCCGTGATCACCCCTCTTCCACTCTCCCCATAACCACCACCCCACTCGCCCAATGTGCTCCTCCCCACCCTTCCTCCTCCTCTCTCATCCCTTCCCTCTCCCCTGTAATTCCCCCCACCTCCTCCTCCTCCGCCCTCCCTCCTTTGCTGTACGTATAATCTACAGGAGGGAGGGCGAGAGGTGGGAAAGGGTGGAAAGTGGTTCCTCAGGTTCCAAATTTTTGGGCTGAGGGTGACAGTGGGGCGAGGCTGAAGTGCCCCGTCCTGCTCCCCGTGACTGGCAGTTGAAAACATGACCGGCGGCCGTGATTGGCTGGCTTGTTGTCGCCGTAGATCAGAGCGCCGGTAAGAATTTCATCTCAAGACTCCATTGTGGCGTAGAGGTGTCAGGCTCAGCCCCCTGATCCCTATGCAGAGTGCCTCTTGAAGCTGCAGCAGGAACAAAACTGTGGCCGGCGAGGAGCGCGTGAGAGAGAGAGAGAGAGAGAGAGAGAGAGAGAGAGAGAGAGAGAGAGAGAGAGAGAGAGTGTGTGTGTGTGTGTGTGTGTGTGTGTGTGTGTGTGTGTGTGTGTGATTATCCATTCTCTTGTACGATACAGCATCTTAAACTTGTGTGTATAGTCTACATTGTCAGTCTCAGTGTTCACTCTGACCCATTCATCCATACATCTTACACTACGAAAGTTCTGCTCTTGTTCTTATCTTCCTTAATATCACGTTCAAACCACTAGTTAGCCTGGGTTGACGTTTTCCAAAGAGCCGGTTGATGCTGACGTCACCAAACCGGTTTTGAAACTTGAAGGTTAGTGGGTCAAATCACCCCTTAGTCTTCTCTCTTCCACGGAGGACAGATGTATGGCCTCACATGGCCTCTCGCTGTAACTCATCTCTCATAATTCTGGTGCCATCTTTATTCCCCTTCACTGGAGCTTCTCAATTAGTGTTTTATTTTTTTGAGTCTTCTTTCAAATGTTTTAACCAGACCTGATAGCCATGATTCGTGCTAAAGTGACCATGTATACGATGTGAGCAGCTGGCTCGATATTTCCCTGACCACGGCGTGTGCTCTGAAGGCAGAGGAGGAAACGTGTGTGAGCAGAATGTTAGGGTTTTCTTTTACATTTCCACCAAAGACTTTGAGGATGGGTTAGCCTAGTGCGATGTCGATTCGCAAGAGCCTCACAAACACACATTCCTGCAGCTTCTTTCCCGCTGGATGGTATTCGAATCAAGGCCTGCGTTCACTGTGTCCCATCCTTATGACTTTGTTGTGGAGTTTGTCTTGGTCCCCTTGTAAGCTGATGCAGTCCCCTTTACTCTCTACTTCCTTCATCCGCGAATGGATTCAGACACGAGCCCTAGTCCCTTCTGGTAAACCATTAACATAAATCACGAAGAACAGTGGTTTCAGGACTGAAGATCAAGAAGAACAGTGGTTTCAGGACTGATGATTAAGAAGAACAGTGGTTTCATGACTGAAGATTAAGAAGAACAGTGGTTCCAGGACTGAAGATCAAGAAGAACATTGGTTTCAGGACTGAAGATCAAGAAGAACAGTGGTTTCAGGAGTGAAGTCTGCAGTCTGCTAAGTAGCGACCCTAGCCCACAACAAGATTACTCCTCTGACAGGCGTCGTTTCCTCCCTCCCACTGTGGTAGCCGTCCAACCATCGGAGTAGGTTCCCTCTCTTCTTCCTCCCCTAAGATACATCTTCTCGACCAGCCTCTGTATGGTAGAGTATTAGATGCTTCTTTTTTCCCCCCGGCCGTTAAGATAGACACAAGCCTCCCAGTTTTCTGTTGTCTACATAAAAAAAAAAAAGACAGAACTCGCTGTGTTTATGTAAGTGTGTGAGGTTCGCTACACATGACCTTTCCTTAAATGTGTATTGTCTTCAGCTTAGGTCGTGTCTACACGGCATGAAGTCATCCCTAGGTTTTCCGGTTACCTTTTCCAGCATCATACAGACCACACTCCTCAGCACACCATACCAGTCTCCCTTCTCAAAGCCAAGTGAGACATTTAACCTCTCTCACTTCCCCAAGCAACATCTTGTGGCTTGGTAGTTGTACCTACATACAACCTCAGCACATATGGATACCTGCACACAACCTCAGCATATATGGATACCTGCACACAACCTCAGCACATATGGATACCTGCACACAACCTCAGCACATATGGGTACCTGCACACAACCTCAGCACATATGGATACCTGCACACAACCTCAGCACATATGGATACCTGCACACAACCTCTGCACATATGGATACCTGCACACAACCTCAGCACACATAGATACCTGCACACAACCTCAGCACATATGGATACCAGCACACAACCTCAGCACATATGGATACCTGCACACAACCTCAGCACATATGGATACCTGCACACAACCTCAGCACATATGGATACCTGCACACAACCTCTGCACATATGGATACCTGCACACAACCTCAGCACATATGGATACCTGCACACAACCTCAGCACATATGGATACCTGCACACAACCTCAGCACATATGGATACCTGCACACAACCTCAGCACATATGGATACCTGCACACAACCTCTGCACATATGGATACCTGCACACAACCTCAGCACATATGGATACCTGCACACAACCTCAGCACATATGGATACCTGCACACAACCTCAGTACATATTGATACCTACACACAACCTCAGCACATATGGATACCTGCACACAACCTCAGCACATATGGATACCAGCACACAACCTCAGCACATATGGATACCAGCACACAACCTCAGCACATATGGATACCTGCACACAACCTCAGCACATATTGATACCTGCACACAACCTCAGCACATATGGATACCAGCACACAACCTCAGCACATATGGATACCAGCACACAACCTCAGCACGTATGGATACCTACACACAACCTTAGTACATATGGATACCTGCACACAACCTCAGCACACATGGATACCTGCACACAACCTCAGCACGTATGGATACCTACACACAACCTTAGTACATATGGATACCTGCGCACAACCTCAGCACACATGGATACCTGCACACAACCTGATTTATTTCCTGCCTGGTCCATGATACATTTTCTTTTCTCCACCTCTTCCCTGTTCCTCCTCCTCCTACTTCTCCTCCTTCCTTCACCATGTTGTAACTCATGTACACCTTCCGTACACCGGCTGGCTGGGGTGTCTGTCGCTAAACATCCAGAGGACAACCCTGGAGTCTGTCGCTGTCTGACACACTGTTTGTTGAACAACTTGCCCCACCCCACCCTCTCTCTCTCTCTCTCTCTCTCTCTCTCTCTCTCTCTCTCTCTCTCTCTCTCTCTCTCTCTCTCTCCCTCTCTCTCTCTCTCACCACAGTGTTCCCCACCTTCCCAATGACAGTGACCTTTGATAGTTAACGTTACCATGACCATATTGTACGTTACGGGAAGGCAGCTGTACACCAACGCGTTGCCTGCCTCGTCTAGTGTGTGTGTGTATGTACCATGTCTTTACTCTTGTAAACACACACACACACACACACACACACACACACACACACACACACACACACACACACACACACACACACACAAACCTCCATTCCTTTACGGTACATATAGGTAATTACCAACAGGTAGTTACACACACGACCAGACTAAGCCAGGTACCCATTTATCCACCCTCCTCGATGTGGGGGCGAGGGAGGGGTGAGGGATGAACTCCTGGGTTGTGTGTGGGCCCCACTGCCGCGCTCGGAACTCGAACCTGCTGTGTAAGCATGACCCCCCCATGCTGACCCATGTGCTTGCGGTAACCTGGTTTGTAGTTTCCTATTTGTACTGTACAGTGGTGGAGGTGGAGCGGGGGCGGCGGAAGGAGGGGGAGTTGTATACCCATGAGGCCCATGTGTGTGTGTGTGTGTGTGTGTGTGTGTGTGTGTGTGTGTGTGTGTGTGTAAAAGGAAGGGGTCATGTTGATGCGTCACATAATCTTCCCTCGCTGTTACTGCGTCACTATTTCCCTGCACAGTGATGGCCAAAGCATAAAGCTACCACAGAGTCCGTCGCACGTCACACCACGTCACACATTGCTTGCGTCACGCTTTGATCACGTCACACCATCATCACTGCGTCACACCTTGATCACGTCACACATCTCTCCAGTCACGCTGTGGCATGTCTCACCATCACTACGTCACTCCTTAATCGCGTCACACCACCGTCACGTCACACCAACACCACGTCACACCACCGCCGCGTTGTCACTTTATGTCATGCTCGCCGTCACCACGCGTCACAATGGCGGCGTCAGCCCAGCCACAGTTACGGCGTCACCGTTTTACCGTTACGGCATCGCCCTGTCACCGTTACGGCCACCACCACCACCACCACTGCCACGGGTTGAGCTCAGGTAAGGTCAAGGACCTGTTCATTATTATACCTTAAGAGTCGTACCGTCGTGCTCAAGGGTCGTACCGTCGTGTTCAAGGGTCATACCGTCGTGCTCAAGGATCGTACCGTCGTGTTCAAGGGTCGTACCGTCGTGTTCAAGGATCGTACCGTCGTGCTCAATGGTCGTACCGTCGTGCTCAAGGGTCGTACCGTCGTGTTCAAGGATCGTACCGTCGTGCTCAATGGTCGTACCGTCGTGCTCAAGGGTCGTACCGTCGTGCTCAAGGGTCGTACCGTCGTGCTCAAGGGTCGTACCGTCGTGCTCAAGGGTCGTACCGTCGTGTTCAAGGGTCATACCGTCGTGCTCAAGGATCGTACCGTCGTGTTCAAGGGTCGTACCGTCGTGTTCAAGGATCGTACCGTCGTGCTCAATGGTCGTACCGTCGTGCTCAAGGGTCGTACCGTCGTGTTCAAGGATCGTACCGTCGTGCTCAATGGTCGTACCGTCGTGCTCAAGGGTCGTACCGTCGTGCTCAAGGGTCGTACCGTCGTGTTCAATGGTCGTTCCGTTGTCTTCAAGGGTAGTTCCGTTGTGTTCAAGGTTCGTACCGTCGTGCTCAAGGGTCGTACCGTCGTGTTCAAGGGTCGTACCGTCGTGTTCAATGGTCGTTCCGTTGTCTTCAAGGGTAGTTCCGTTGTGTTCAAGGTTCGTACCGTCGTGCTCAAGGGTCGTACCGTCGTGCTCAAGGGTCGTACCGTCGTGTTCAATGGTCGTTCCGTTGTCTTCAAGGGTAGTTCCGTTGTGTTCAAGGTTCGTACCGTCGTGCTCAAGGGTCGTACCGTCGTGTTCAAGGGTCATACTGTCGGTGTTCAAGGGTCATACCATCGTGCTCAAGAGTCGAACTGTCGTGTTCAAGAGTCGTACCGTCGTGCTCAAGGGTCATACTGTCGTGTTCAAGGGTCATACCGTCGTGTTCAAGGGTCGTGCCGTCGTGCTCAAGGGTCAGACTGCCGTGCTCAAGGCGTTACCTCTTCCTGGATGATAACTTCAGATAATGTAACACTTCAGTAACAAGTGTTAAGTAACCCTATGAGGCACAGCTTACTTATACTTAACTTATACTTAACTGGTGTGGCCTCAGTGACTCCCCCTGCCAACACCTCTCCTCCACCATCCCTCTCCGTCCACTGTGATGTTGCCTCTCTCTCTCTCTCTCTCTCTCTCTCTCTCTCTCTCTCTCTCTCTCTCTCTCTCTCTCTCTCTCTCTCTCTCTCTCTCTTTATCTATCTATCTATCTATCTATCTATCTATCTATCTCTCTTTTCTACAGCTATTGCTTCGGCCGCCGCTCCCGTGGGCCGTCTCCGGGTGCGTCCCATCCCTCACAGCGTTGAGCTCGGCCCGTGGTGGGGGGACCGCGCTTGCCGATCGCTGCTTCCCATTCTTTCTCTGAGGAGGCCCAACCACACGAGGATTGGCCGTTATGTACACGTCCCTCTAGTCGCATCTAAACAAAAGAAGAAAAATCCTGTCTAAAATAGATATTTCCCCCCCCCAAACATGATCGCTTGATGTAGTGTGTGTAATGATATGGTAATGCAGCTTCAGAGGTGGCGATATGTCGTTAATCCTGCCCATTTAATTGTATGTCGCGCTAATTCTTGTAAATATGTGGTGCCTGAACACATCAATGTGCATTATGATCATGTGTGACTTAATTTCGTATTACGCTTTTTGGTTATTTGTCAAAATGTTTAATCTAATATGGCCAGTTTGACGTGATTTGTATTTTCATTATGATCTATGGCAAAATGTTGTGCAAAACATCATTAAATATGTTTTTTTTTTTTTATTTTGGAGGGAGGGGGAGGAGGGGGTTCAGTTATACTTGACGCAATGTTAGGTTTTGATGGAGGGTCACCGTCTAGTGTGTGACGCACGGTGTGTGGGGTAGTGTGTGATGCTTAATGCGTGGGGTAGTGTGTGAGGCTTAGTGTGTGGGGTAATGTGTGACGCTTAGTGTGTGGGGTAATGTGAGACGCTTAGTGTGTGGGGTAATGTGAGACGCTTAGTGTGTGGGGTAATGTGAGACGCTTAGTGTGTGGGGTAATGTGAGACGCTTAGTGTGTGGGGTAATGTGAGACGCTTAGTGTGTGGGGTAATGTGAGGCGCTTAGTGTGTGGGGTAATGTGAGACGCTTAGTGTGTGGGGTAATGTGAGGCGCTTAGTGTGTGGGGTAATGTGAGATGCTTAGTGTGTGGGATAATGTGTGACGTTTAATATGTGTGTGGTAGTGTGTGACGCATGGTGTGTACGGTAGTGTGTGACGTCTACTATGTGTGTGGTAGTGTGTGACGTCTAGTGTGTATGTGGTAGTGTGTGACGCCTAGTATGTATGTGGTAATGTGACGTCTAGTGTGTGTGGTAGCGTGTGATGCCTAGTGTGTATGTGGTAGTGTGATGCCTAGTGTGTTCTTGTGGTGTACAGTGTGTGTAGCAGATAGTGGTGTTTAGCATGTGTAGCGTGATTACTAGTGTGTGTGGGTGGCAGGGTCACGCCTTATGTGTATGATGGACTTTGACGCATAGTGTGTGTAGTGGAGTGCGACATCTAGTGTGACTTGGAAGAGTAGTGCGTCTCGTGTGTGTAACAGCTCAGCTTTTAGTGTGTATGGTAGCGTGATGTACAGGACGTGATGGTGTCATTTTTAGTGTGTATGACACTGTGATGTGTGCGTTATCAGCGTGATGTCTAGTGTGCATGGTGGCGTGACGTCTAGCGAGGACGTTAGTGTGATTTCTTGTCTATGTGGTTGTGTAATAAGTGTGTATGTTAGTGTGACACCTAGTGTGTGTATAAGTGTCGAGTGTGTATAATAGTGTGGTATCTAGTGCGTATGGTAGTGTGAGGTCTAGTGTACGTGGTAATGTGTTGTCTAATGTGTATGGACTGTGGTGTGAAGTGTGGTAGTGTGAGTAGCAGCGGGCACTGTGGCATGGCTTAGTGCATTCATTTGTCTAAGGCCTCTATATCAAACTCATAACCCCACCTTGCCTCATGCCTAACTACCCCCCATGACGTATTAACAACCTCATCATTATGTGTTGTAGATTGTAGACTTTATCATCCGGATCAATAGAAATCAGTACGTCTGCCATAGATATCGCAAGACTTTACGATACATTGATTTGTCTAATCTTCCAAGGTCAAGGGTAGAGAGATGATGAAGGTGAGGTGCTCATACTGCCACAGCGTAAACACTACGTAGATAACATAGTTTTGATGACGTATTTACATTGCTTCGGTCTTAACCAGATTCGTATTTTCTTACACGTCACGGATAACTGAATACCGTACTCAAGGTCATATATATATATATATATATATATATATATATATATATATATATATATATATATATATATATATATCCTAGGCTATGCTAGGTACCCATATTTTTATCGACTAGCTCCTCAGGGGGGGGTGGGAGAAGATGAACAGCTGCATTGACTGTGGACCGACTGCCGCGACCAGGATTCGAACCTGTGCGGCCTCGACCCTGGGCGGCCCGTGAGTGTCTCACGGTCACCAACGGACAAGACGTATAGTCTTGGTCGACATTATCTCTACAGCTGTCACGTCGGGTGTGTTACGCTGGCGTTACTGCCTCTCAGCCAGGAGTGAGGCATGTCTATAATGGGCCTGATGCATTGTGAGGGTCAGCAGTGTGTGTGTGTGTGTGTGTGTGTGTGTGTGTGTGGGAGACGCAAGGGACAGGTCAGTAATGAGGGTGTGACTCTGGGTGGGGCAGTCAGCTGTGTGGGCGTGACATCGGTTCGGTCAGCGGTGTGGGCGTGACTTCAGGTCGATCAGCGGTGTGGGCGTGACATCGGTTCGGTCAGCTGTGTGGGCGTGACATCAGGTCGATCAGCGGTGTGGGCGTGACATCGGGACGGTCAGCGGTGTGGGCGTGACAAGGGGACGGTCAGCGATGCGGGCGTGACAACGGAGCGGTCAGCGATGCGGGCGGTGTCATTACCATATCAATGTAGGAGCAGATGGACACAAAAACAATACGGGGGCGCGGGCGTGGCGACGTGGGCGTGGTGCCGGAGTCCCCGCAGGTGAGTGGTTGGGGCCGGCTTTGTTCATGATGCCCCTCACCCTCTTGGATCCTCAGCCATACCTCACATGGACGGTGAAAGTAAATGATTCTCTCTCTCTCTCTCTCTCTCTCTCTCTCTCTCTCTCTCTCTCTCTCTCTCTCTCTCTCTCTCTCTCTCTCTCTGTCTCTCTCTCTCTCCCCACGAAAAGTTCCCAAGTGCACTTTCGTGTAATGACCACATCATCAGGGGAGACACAGGAGAGAAATATAACAGTCAGTTATATGGACAATCACATGTTTACCAAATGGCGTCCTAGCTTCGTCTCTTCGATGTATATCAACTGACTGTTATATTTCTCTCTTGTGTCTCCCCTGATGATGTGATTATCACACGAAAGTGCACTTGGGAACTTTTCATGTTTCATTTTCCCCGTGGACTCATAGAAATATCCTGATAACGCGCAAAATTGTGATCCTTTCCAATATATATATATATATATATATATATATATATATATATATATATATATATATATATATATATATTATCCGTGGGGATAGGGGATTAAGAATACTTCCCACGTATTCACTGCGTGTCGTAGAAGGCGACTAAAAGGGGAGGGAGCGGGGGGCTGGAAATCCTCCCCTCTCGTTTTTTTTTTCTTTTTTTTTCCAAAAGAAGGAACAGAGGGGGCCAGGTGAGGATATTCCAAAAAAGGCCCAGTCCTCTGTTCTTAACGCTACCTCGCTAACGCGGGAAATGGCGAATAGTTTGAAAAAAAAAAAATATATATATATATATATATATATATATATATATATATATATATATATATATATATATATATATATATATATATATATATATATATGTTATCCCTGGGGATAGGGGAGAAAGAATACTTCCCACGTATTCCCTGCATGTTGTAGAAGGCGGCTAAAAGGGGAGGGAGCGGGTGGCTGGAAATCCTCCCCTCTCGTTATTTTAATTTTCCAAAAGAAGGAACAGAGAAGGGGGCCAGGTGAGGATATTCCCTCAAAGGCCCAGTCCTCTGTTCTTAACGCTACCTTGCTAATGCAGGAAATGGCGAATAGTATGAAAGAAAAGAAAGAAAAGAATATATATATATATATATATATATATATATATATATATATATATATATATATATATATATATATATATGTATGTGTGTGTGTGTGTGTGTGTGTGTGTGTGTGTGTGTGTGTGTACGGTTATAGCGGTGGGTTGTGTAGGGGGATGCGATGCAGTGGTGTGTGGGGTGGGGGAGGGTGTGGAGGATATGCCTTCACCCACGGAAGTGAGGACCGTTTTCTATACCGAATGTTCATTTTTTTATTTTTTTTTTTATCCTGGAAGTAACGACTCATATTTTTTTGGCCTCCATTGTTTAGACACAATTTACTATCTATGCAAATTCTTATCCGCTCTCAACACCGTTATCTCTGCCAACGTCCCACACACACACACACACACACACACACACACACACACACACACACACTCACACACACACACACACTCACTCACACACACACACACACACACACACACACACACACACACACACACACACACACACACACTCACACACAGCTGCATGACCAAACCTCAACTCTTCTCCTCTCTCTTTGTAACACTGACATCATTAATACGAACCCATCCCCCTTCTCCTTCCGTCCTTATCGCCACCATCACCACCATCACCACCATCACCACCATTACCACCATCACCACCATCACCACCATCCCCACCATCACCACCATCACCACCATCACCACCATTACCACAACAGTCATCACCAACATGACCAGTATAACGTCAACACCACGGATATAGTGTCATCCTACACGGAAAATTATCATCACTATATCTCCTGGTTCATCATCACTATATCTCCTGGTCCGTCGCGACTGTATCTCCTGGTCCATCGTCACTGTATCTCCTGGTCCATCGTCACTGTATCTCCTGGTCCACCATCACTGTATCTCCTGGTTCTTCATCACTATATCTCCTGGTCCACCATCACTGTATCTCCTGGTCCATCATCACTACAGCCTCTCCTCTACAACTTTACCATCATCACTACAATCACGTCATTATACCCTCGTCACAGCCAGTATACTAGTCGTCAACCTGTGAACTACAACCATCATTATCACAACCCCTCGAGAACTGACTTTACCACCACCACCACCACCACAATCACTGCACCACGAACTTAACCCACCACAATCACCCCACCACTAACACCATCTCTGCAGTAACGTCATCACTACTGCAGTTCTTCACCCCAGCCTATCATCACCCACCCACCCCCACCAACACAACACCACTCCAGCCTATCATCACCCTCCCCCTCACAAACACCCACCACTCCAGCCTATCATCACCCACCCCCTCATAAAACCCACCACTCCAGCCTGTCATCACCCACCCACCCCCACCAACACAACACCACTCCAGCCTATCATCACCCACCCCCTCACAAACACCCACCACTCCAGCCTATCATCACCTACCCACCCCCTCATAAAACCCACCACTCCAGCCTATCATCACCCACCCACCCCCTCACAAACACCCACCACTCCAGCCTATCATCACCCACCCACCCCCTCACAAACACCCACCACTCCAGCCTATCATCACCCACCCACCCCCTCACAAACACCCACTACTCCAGCCTATCATCACCCACCCACCCCCTCACAAACACCCACCACTCCAGCCTATCATCACCTACCCACCCCCTCATAAAACCCACCACTCCAGCCTATCATCACCCACCCACCCCCTCACAAACACACCACCACTCCAGCCTATCATCACTCACCCCCTCACAAACACCCACCACACCAGCCTATCATCACCCACCCACCCCCTCACAAACACCCACCACACCAGCCTATCATCACCCACCCACCCCCTCACAAACACCCACCACTCCAGCCTATCATCACGCACCCACCCCCTCACAAACACCCACCACACCAGCCTATCATCACCCACCCACCCCCTCACAAACACCCACCACTCCAGCCTATCATCACGCACCCACCCCCTCACAAACACCCACCACTCCAGCCTATCATCACCCACCCACCCCCTCACAAACACCCACCACACCAGCCTATCATCACCCACCCACCCCCTCACAAACGCCCACCACACCAGCCTATCATCACCCACCCACCCCCTCACAAACGCCCACCACTCCAGCCTTTCATCACCCCCCCCCACCAACACAACACCACTCCAATCAACCATCACCCACCCCCACCAACACACCACCACTCCAGCCAGTCATCAGCCACCCCCTCACCAACACACTCTTCCCAAAACATACCTGCAGTTGTCTTCTCCCCAACCCCATCGCTTTATAGCTCTTCCCGTGACGTGAAAGAGCTGTACCAGCAAATTTTAAACTCCCCTGGGGTGATGCTGGTGTCAGAACCCATTCTTGAGTGGATATTCAGTACCATTCCAGTGGCTTGTCTGTGCTCTAGCACAGGGTCGAGCGCATAGGTTCGAATCCTGGTTACGGCAGTCGGTCATCAGTCAACCCAGCTGTTCATCGTTCTCTGTTGGGGTTGGTCGACGAACTGGGTCCCTGGCTTTATCAGGGCGTTCAGTCTCGTGTGCCGTTGCAGCTAACATGATAAGTTTGTCGCCGGGAATCAATCATTACATTGAAAGAACACCGTTGTGTATTCAGCCTTGAGGAACCCATGGCTATTGAGTCTAAGATGATCCCATACTTCGTTTTCCATTTCTCGTGGGTCTTGGTCTCTTGCCCTATACGTGGGTCTTGCCCTATACGTGGGTTTTGGGTCTTGCCCTATACGTGGGTCTTGCCCTATACGTGGGTTTTGGGTCTTGCCCTATATGCGGGTCATGCCCTATATATGGGTTTTGGGTCTTACCCTATACGTGGGTCTTGCCCTATACATGGGTCATGCCCTATACGTGGATCTTGCCCTACACGCGGGTCATGCCCTATACGTGGATCTTGCCCTACACGCGGGTCATGCCCTATACGTGGGTCTTGCCCTACACGCGGGTCATGCCATGTACGCGGGTCTTGACCTATACGTGGGTCTCGCCCTATGCACAGGAGAGCACCAGTACTGGATGTGGTCTTCATTATGTGTTGAGAGTTCTTGTTATGTGGTTTCTTCGATTTCACTCCTCGAACGATGGTTTGTCTGGAGATGGGGAGTGGGGGTGGTTGTGGTTGTGTCTGTATGGTCAATCATCATGTCTGTGTGAAATTGTATCTGTACACATTTGGACACAGTGGTTGTGGTGGTTGTGGTTGTTTGTGTTCGACTAGTACGTGGCTATTTCTCAACAACCTTGTCATTATGGCTGGTAACATGATTATCATCCTCATTATCATTCTGCGTCATCATTGCTACCATCGTGGTTTATGAATGCCCCATTTGCCCTTTGCTACTAACACCAGTTATATTCTCTTTTTTTTTTAGATGTTTTAGGTGGTTCTCGCCAGCACCCCCATCCACAACCCCTCCTCCCTCTGCTTCCTGCGTAGCGCCCCACCCCACCTGTTCACCTATTCATGCCATCCATCACCCCCGTTTACTGTTCCACCCACACCCTACCTGTACATCTAGTCAACTCACCCCACCTGTCCACCCCATCCATCACCCCTTCAGCACCCCACCCACCCCACCTGTCCACCATTTCACTCCACCTATCTCCTCTCAATGCCCCACCTATTCACCTAGTCAACCCACCACACCTGTCCACCCAGTCACCCCGTTAGTGTTCTACCTCACCCCACCTATCACCCCACCCCACCTGTTCACCTAGTCAACCCCAACCATCACCCCATCAACGACCTTCACTATCCCGCCTAGCGACCTCCATCCCCCGACCCACCTACCACCTTACCTCCCCGCCCCGCACCGTCTTTGTGGCCTTCACCCGACCACTCACCTGGTGACCCCCATCTCCCCACACGGTGACCCCTATCTCCCCAACTGGGAGCCTTCCTCTGCCTTCATCTAGCGACTGTCCCATCTCTTTACCCCAGAGACAATATCATCACTACGCCATCTTTACTACTTGTTGCAGTGACCTCTAACAACCTCTTGACTCCCATACCTAACCACCGTAACTAGCGTCCCTTAACACTTAACCTAGTGGATCATCCAGGGCTTACACTAGTGGCGTTCTCAGTCCACCTAGTGGCCCTATCCCCTCCACCTAGTGGCCCTGTCGCCTCCTCCTAGTGGCCCTATCCCCTCCACCAAGTGGCCCTCTCCACTCCGCTAGCGACCCCCTTCTTTCCACCTAGCATCCACTTCCCTCCACGTGCTGGCCCTCTCCACTCCACCTGGCGACCACCTCTCCCCCTCCCTACCCTCACATCACCCAAGCCAGAGTCTCCACCTCCCCGCCACAACCCAGTCTTGCAGCACAACTACTCACAACCCCACTTTTCTAACCACGCCACTTCATCCATCCGCGCAGACCAACCATCCAAACAGCTCACTCCAGACCCCTCTCGTCCGTCGCCCATCAGCGGAGCTACTCCACTCCACTCTGCTCATGCGCAGCTCCCTGTGCTCGGTCGACGTTCAATATGAAAGTTGTATAGTCACATAACCGACCTTTTGGTGGTGTTACCGGACTCCACATGCTCGAGGTTGCACCCCGAGTGGAAAAAAAGAAGAAAGTCACCTTTTGATGAGGCTGTATCTCTAGGAGTATACTACAGTCAAAGAACCTCTCACTCCAAAGGAGTCTACATTACCCTGCTACTGGAAGTAGTGTCCCGAAGACCTGAGGTTGCAGGAGCCTCGGGATAGAGAGATCCTGGGTAGCACTAGGACTTCCTTCCACAGAAGTAGGAGATATCCTGTGGTCGTTATGAACACCTACGTCAACCCTCCTTCCGGCGTAGGTCAGGGTCGCCGATTGCTTTGGACGGGCTTCGTTGTTCCGCGAAGGAGATTCGAACCCTTGATCCTCCTCCTCCTCCACCCTCAGCTGCAGTGCGACAAAGGGATTTGTCTCAGTTTTTTTATTTCCCACATCTCCTGGCCTGCGATAGCGGATTAGGGAGTGGGGCGGGGAAATGTTTATATATATATATATATATATATATATATATATATATATATATATATATATATATATATATATATATATATGTGTGTGTGTGTGTGTATACCATCGTGGATGTGGCCAGAGAGATCACTGGCCCTCTCTCTCTCTCTCTCTCTCTCTCTCTCTCTCTCTCTCTCTCTCTCTCTCTCTCTCTCTCTCTCTCTCTCTCTCGTTTTGTGTAACTGTGTTTTACAAGTGGTCTCATGTTGTGCGTATCTATGCTTTAGTGTGTGTGTGTGTGTGTGTGTGTGTGTGTGTGTGTGTGACCACCTGTAAGCCATGTGGGGGGGGAATGGGGGGGTCAACAAAAGGGGACCGCTGTGAAGACCGGATATTATCATATTATCTCACATACAGCAGCATCCTAACCAAGTGGTTTCTTTGTTTGTTTGTCTATTGTCTCACCTTTGTTAGGCCGTGTCCGGCTGTCGCCCCTGTCTACCACTCAAAAGACAAACGACGCAAAGAAATGTTGATGGAAAGCTGTTTCGCCGGACCTTATACCATGTGCGAAAGCTGTTTCGCCGGACCTTATACCAAGTGCGAAAGCTGTTTCACCGGACCTTATACCATGTGCGAAAGCTGTTTCGCCGGACCTTATACCAAGTGCGAAAGCTGTTTCACCGGACCTTATACCATGTGCGAAAGCTGTTTCGCCGGACCTTATACTATGCGCGAAAGCTGTTTCGCCGGACCTTATACCATGTGCGAAAGCTGTTTCGCCGGACCTTATACCAAGTGCGCAAGCTGTTTCGCCCGACCGTATACCATGTGCGAAAGCTGTTTCGCCGGACCTTATACCATGTGCGAAAGCTGTTTCGCCGAACCTTATACCATGTGCGAAAGCTGTTTCGCGGGACCTTATACCATGTGCGAAAGCTGTTTCGCCGGACCTTATACCATGTGCGAAAGCTGTTTCGCCGGACCTTATACCATGTGCGAAAGCTGTTTCGCGGGACCTTATGCCATGTGCGAAAGCTGTTTCGCCGGACCTTATACCATGTGCGAAAGCTGTTTCGCCGGACCTTATACCATGTGCGAAAGCTGTTTCGCGGGACCTTATGCCATGTGCGAAAGCTGTTTCGCCGGACCTTATACCATGTGCGAAAGCTGTTTCGCCGGACCTTATACCATGTGCGAAAGCTGTTTCGCCGGACCTTATACCATGTGCGAAAGCTGTTTCGCCGGACCTTATACCATGTGCGAAAGCTGTTTCGCCGGACCTTATACCATGTGCGAAAGCTGTTTCGCCCGACCGTATACCATGTGCGAGAGATAACGGTTGTTGATCATGAAGCAGTGGAAGCCAGTGTAATGTTAGGAAGGTTCCGAACTCTCACACTCGTAAAGTAGTGAGAATGAAATGATTGAAAAGGTGAAAGAAATTGACCGTCACGAATGTTTATGGTCGTATCTGCCTTCAGAGGTATGTTCTGGTGTGTCATGTGAGGGTTTCCACACTAGCTATACACCTGCAGCAGGTGAGGGTGGCCACACTAGCTATACACCTGCAGGAGGTGAGGGTGGAGACACTAACTATACACCTGCAGGAGGTACCACCAGTAGGTTCCTCTTCGCGTATCGTCTCACTTTCCACCTACCTTCCTTATACCTTCAACTCGTATTATTGTTATCGTGAAAGAAGTAAAGCCGTGGAATGGCATTTACTGTTACCAGAGTAACCAAGAAATCGCTACAGGAATTGCCGGGGCGCTGTAGCCTTGGTTATGTAACACCAGCTTTCAAAAAGGGCAATGACAACAATGCGCTTCAAAATTACGTTCTACCAGCCTTACTTAGTATGAAAATGGGTGCAGACAATATCTAGAGATAAGAAGATATTCAAAATTTATCGATAATTAAATGATACTTCATTACCAACACGTAGTTCGATATTACCAGATGATGTTGAACGAATCAAGCACATTCCTATAGTCGCACATACAGATCACTTGGCTTCCCCGCGTGGGATTAATGCTCACGACATGGGTGGTTGAACCAGGTCGTGGAGAGCGAGCTGGCCCACAGAGACAGGAAACGTGTGGTAAGTAGTTTGGAAAGCTTTCAGTTTGCATCCCGTGACAAGTGGGGTGCCACTAGGGTCCCTCCTGGAACCCATGCTTTTCAGTCTATTAATCTGGACACAGGAGTCACCAGTGGAATTGAAAAATTGCCGAAGACTTGAAATTAGGAAAGTATAACCTTGTTCAAGGAAGATTGTAATGACTGAAGGTGATTTATATCAACTGAGAGAGTAGTTAGAATTTTGGTAGATGGACTTCAGTGTGGCAGATGCAAAATGACGCATTTTGTATGGAAAATGGCTAATGACGAGCATGATATACTCAGTAAGCCTTTATCACAAGTGAAAGAATGGCCTGAAATGCGAAGAATAATGCATGGTTGTATATATATTCATCAAGCTGACAGAATATTAGGCTTTATAGATAAATATATTGACAACAAAACAGGTTATGATCCTTACCCTTTGCAATTCAATTCTTGTCGCTAAAACTGATAACACGCGAAGAAAAATTAGAACGAATTCAGAGGAGAGCAACCAAGCTAATTCCATCACTCGGGAAAGAAAAGAAAAAAAAAATTAAGAAGAAAGACTCGGTGACTTAAAAGTGTTTCCTTTAAGAAAAAAAGCGCAGATTCCGAGGGAATCTAATCATTTGTAACATTTTTATTTGACATTACGAAGATTGGAATCGAAAGGAGATAGAGCTGATAGCAATGTGAGCAAATGATTTTTTTTTTTCCAGCTATTGAGTTTCAGAAGACTATCCTCCACCACCACTGGAAGGTGTCAGTGAGAACTTAACACCTTCAACTCCGGGCTTGTCAAATAGTCGTATATTATTCGTCATCGGTGAATATATATGTTTCAGAACAGAAAACGGATTTTTAGATCTCATTGGTTTTACATAAAAGCAACATTCTGTCTTTTTTTATATATATCTGTCTCAGAATTGAGCCTACTTCCCCGAGTTCCTCACTATAGCCAGGATACAAAACTTTCCCCGTTCTTCCACTTTCCCACAAAATATCCTTGGCAGTACACTCACCTCCATGGCATAGTAGTGTTCCACGTCACGTTTTCTTTCCGCCAGGTTGTTGTGCTAAGAAGGAGTGGTGGTGGGGGGTTTGTGAGGTGCCCTCATGACTGTCCTGTTTGTACCATAAATGAGATTATGACCTCAGGAGTCTCCTGCTGTTCCCTCCTCCCCCAGCAGATAACCTCCCCCACGGTCCATCAGGTCTCGCATAATCATTGGTCCTTCTCATGTGTTCATCTTCCCCCTTCTGTCGCCCTCGTCCTCCCTTAGTCTCTCCCCTGTTCCTTCTACTCCTCTTCCTTCCTCTCCTCCCCATGCCTATACTCCTCCTCCTCCTCCTCCTCCTCCTCCTCCTCCTCCTCCTCCTCTTCATTTTCTCCTCCCCATGCCTCTCTCATCCTCCTCCTCCTCGTCTCTTCCCCATGCATCTCTCTTCCTCCTCCACCACCACCTCCTCCTCTCCTCCCCAAGCCTCTCCACTCCTTCACCACCACTTCCTCTCCTCCCCTTCCCTTTCCCCACCTCCTCCTCCTCCTCCTCCTCCTCCCCGCCACAGACGCAGAGAGAAGATAGGAGGGAGCGTCTGGCACACCTTTGTCTTAGCTAATACAAAGGCCAACATGCAAATTTGATCGAACAAAAAGCGCGTGTTTACCTTCTCGCGGGATCAATGGCGGTTGTATCTGAGAGAGGAGTATGGATGGAATAGCTGAGCTGTTTTGTCGACCGCGTGATTGACGCGCGGATGAAGTTGAAAGTGGAAATAGATGACGCCGGGGCACAATTCCAACTCCGTGTTTTGCACCGTCGATGGCGACAATTTTGAAGATTTAGAATTAGATTATCGATACCGCGGTATACCTCGTTGTTGTGGCTCGGGCTTGCGCGCATGCGTGTTGCCTCCCTGCGCGTTGATGTCGCTCCTTCGTGTTTGTTCTGAGGATAAGACTGCCGTCTGGGGACTCCCACTCTGAGTTAACACAGAGGGTCGTAAAGGTTATCAAAATTCATGGTGTGTGGTGATTTGAGCCTTGCGACCCTCAAGCGTAACGGGAACTGGTTCGAATCCCGGACGAGGATGATGGCTCACAGCCAACCCAGCTGTTCATCCTTTTGTATGAGTGTGTGTATGTGTGCGTGTGTGTGTGTGTGTGTGTGTGTGTGTGTGTGTGTGTGTGTATCTGTGTGTGTGTGTGTGTGTGTGTGTGTGTGTGTGTGTGTGTACCCTCTGGACACACACACAGAGAGGAGGGCGTGATGTTCGTGCTGGCAGGGTTGAGGGCATGAACGAGGCTGTGTTGGGGTAATGCTTGGTCGTGGCAAGGGGGTGTGGAGCCCCCTCCTTCGTAAATCACCATATTTAACCCCGGCTCATGGGCTGTCAATCACCATGCGCCTTTCAACGGAAGCTGCTGAGTCTGGGAGTCTTGCCACTCATTACCCACCAAATTGCCCGTCTGGGGCAATTAACCTTTGGGGGTCAACATCATGCTAAGCCCAAGTGCGACGGTAAAGGATTTGAGCATCTACGCCCAGCGAGGCGTAAGGAAGTGGATGCCCATCACGCCCGCACCGGGGTGTTGCTCTCCCTTCCCACCACCTCCCAGTCATGCTCAGCGGTTGTTATAATATTGTATGAGCGACTGTGGTAGAGAAGTCGTGGCTGCAGACGAATGGCGGCAGCCACAACCTGCCTTGTATATCTCCCTCCTCCTCCTCCTCCTCCTCCTCCTCCTCCTCTTCCTCTCTCCTGGTGAGAGGTGTACAACACTGTGCATCTCCATCTTCTGTCGAGTTAGGGGGTGGTCGTCCGTTCTGGCTTGCCTGAGACGAAGCGAAATTTGGCTGTAGGTAAAGTGCCTCGGAGGAGAGGTGGTGCCTGAGGGCTCGTAAACCCGACCTTCTCTTCTCTGATCAACTCACTTATGGATGCATGTCTCTGTGGTCGGGAGCCTGGATCCCCCTCTCCCAGTATGTACAATCTGTGGAATTCAGTGCCTCATGTTTTAGGTGACTTAAGTGTACGTTGGAGTCGTATTCCTTATTGTTAGATGGACTCCACACAGATGTGTGTAGAATGGGGGAGATTAACTGCTTGAAACTCCCTCACACTAAGGTATGGGAAGTGAGGCTTGTGGACCAACCACTTAAGAAGACTGGGTCAGGAAGAGTATTACTGAGGTCTGTAGAGAGAGGGAGAAAGTTCTTTTTTTTTCTCTCTCTCGGGAGGGCGTGGATGAGCGGTTGGCTGCCAGGTTACGTGGCCGGGGGAGTGCAGTGTTCGTCAAGCGCTTCCAACCAGCCATCACAAGCACGGGAGGAGGAGGAGGAGGAGGAGGAGGAGACAGATGTGTAAGGGAGAGATAATACGGGAGGAGCTTCCTCCTCTTTCTTGTGTGGTGAGTGTGGCTGCCACGTCCACACCCTGCCACCCACACACTGTCGCAAGGAGGGGGACCAGAACACTGGCTGTGTCGTAGCAAAATGCAACGTGTATGTAAGACCCTCGACACACTAGGCAAGGGGAACGGGTAGAGAGCCATCGCGGCTCATAAGAGGAAGGTTAGGAGAGACGTGAAGTCGTCCTGATGCTACGGATTCCCCTGGGGCAGCATATGTCTCTAGGACGTCCACTGGAGGTGACCCACCCTCCATGGTGCTGGCTCCTGCATCCGCCGGGGGTCACGGTGAAGCTGTGGCCAAACTTTGCCTTCAAAAAAGAACAGGCCGTTATTAATGACTCCCTCCCGCCCATCTTTTTGTAGGCGTTTCCCGAGGACCCATATCGTAAACCTTCAAAAATCTCTTGGCTTAAGCCCTGAACACTCTCACGACCTCCTCCTCCCGACGCTATACCTAAACCCTTGATGCTTATCCTTACTTCCCCGTCTATACTCTCTCTCTCGCTATCCTTACTTAAGACTCACCTTATCCCTTATACCCTTCAGAATAACCCTGTGCGCACTTAAGGCTAAACTCGTATCCCCCGTGGCAGGTGTGTTGACTTCAGTTCTACAGTACACATACGTGCCTTTAAAGGTGAATAACTTGGAACCATCTGGGTAGATTTTTCCTTTATGGGTTAAATGTCGTAGTGGTCATTGACTTGATCATTCCAAGTGTGAGGTGAAGATGAGGCACTTCCCTTGTACTCAGGGAGAGCTGAGACACTTTCCTTGTACTCAGGGGGAGCTGAGACACTTCCCTTGTACTCAGGTCAAGCTGAGACACTTCCCTTGTACTCAGGTGAAGCTGAGGTACTTCCCTTGTACTTAGGTGAAGCTGAGGCACTTCCTTTGTATTCAGGTCAAGCTAAGGCACTTCCCTTGTACCCAGGTCAAGCTAAGGCACTCCCCTTGTAGTCAGGTGAAGCTGAGGCACTTCCCTTGTACTCAGGTGAAGCTGATACACTTCCCTCGTACTCAGGTGAAGCTGAGGCACTTTCTTTGTACTCAGGTGAATCTGAGGCACTTCCTTTGTACTCAGGTGAAGCAGAGGCACTTCCCTTGTACTCAAGTGAAGCTGAGGCACTTCCTTTGTACCCAGGTGAAGCTGAGGCACTTTTCTTGTACTTAGGTGTAGCTGAGACACTTCCCTTGTACTCAGGTGAAGCTGAGACACTTCCCGGGTATTCACGAGGTACATGTGTTCACCCTGATCCCTCACCAAGCAGTGTTACCATACTACACACACACACACACACACACACACACACACACACACACACACTCTGTGCTGGTTCTCGTAACATTCAAGTGTTGAAGGTGTGAAGAATTCTACGGAGACGAACCATCGCAGTTGATCAAGACACAGGTTTTAATTTAAACCCTTGATCACGACGGTACGACCCTTGATCACGACGGTACGACCCTTGATCACGACGGTACGACCCTAAGCCCGAAGATACGACCGATGTCTTCACTGGGTCGTAGTGTCATCCTGAAAGGGTCGTATCGTCGTAATCAGGGGTCGTGCCGTCGTCCCCACTCGGTCGTATAGCCATCGTCAAAGCGTCGTATCGCCATCAAAGGGGTCGTACCGTCTTCCCCAAGGGTCGTTATGGTCGTCCTCAAGAGTCGTACCGTCGTCCTCTGGGGGGGTCGTATGGGAACCGAAAACTGTTACTGACGTTCCACTGTCTGGAGAGTTAACAGACTGACAGTTCTGTCTTATACGACTCAGTGAGTCATTACGACAGACGACTGTCTAGACCATATTGACGTACGACCTATGTTAATATTCTCATATTTGCTTCAAGAATCTAATTTCTTGTGAGTCTTAGATATATATATTCATTTCTTTCCAGGTAAGGGGGGCGGAGTTACCTGCATGTAGCCTGGCGACCCTGCAGGTACCGACCAGGTAAGCATGTGGTTTCCCCTTAGTGATATGACCTGTTGCCTTGTGGCTACCTGGTGGCTACCTGGTGTATGGCACCGCCCCTGGTGCTCATGTGTGGTGGGTGTGGCGGTGATGCTGACCAACACAACCCAATCTTTTTAACTGGTCTCGCTCTACCTTCACTCTCCCTCGTTCCTTCATCCCTCCCTCCACACTCACTCTCCCATCCCAACCTTGATCACCCTTCCCCACCTTCTCTTCCCCTCCCACAGCCTCTCACCTCTCCCCCCCACTTCCTTCTCCTCCTCCTCCTCCTTCTCTCACCCCTCTACACCTTCTCTAACCCCTCTACACATATCGCACCAAATCACCTCTCTCTCTCCCTCCCCCCACATCTCTCACTTCTCCTGTCACCCCCGCCCCACTAACTCTCGCCCCTTCACCACCATCTCTCACCCCCTCCCCACCACATCTTACCTCTCCCCAACCCCTCTCGCCCTTACTCAGTCCCGTAAACCCCAATTTTTCCAGGCCAACCCCACCTTATAGCCCCACTCCCTTCTCCCTCATCCCTTGCTTTTGCCATCCCCTGCCACTCCCCACACCCTTCAGTCTCCACACCCCACACTGCCCTCACTCCCCCCACAGCTACACCCTCCTCACTCAACCAGACCCACACACTCTTCAATCCCCAACATCCACACTCATTTGACTCGCCCATTCTTTTCCTCATCGTCTCTCTCTCTCTCTCTCTCTCTCTCTCTCTCTCTCTCTCTCTCTCTCTCTCTCTCTCTCTCTCTCTCTCTCTCTCTCTCTCTCTCTCTCTCTCTCTTCCAGTTTCCTATCCTCTTCCTCTTCCTTACTCACGTTAAACATCCCCTTATGTTCCTTCCTCCCTCCTCCCTGGTCCACACTCACACCCTACCCTCTCTTTACGTCCCCCTTCCCCTACAAGGAGGGTTCCTCTCTCTCTTCTACCATTCTCTCCATCCTCTCTCTCTCTCTCTCTCTCTCTCTCTCTCTCTCTCTCTCTCTCTCTCTCTCTCTCTCTCTCTCTCTCTCTCTCTCTCTCTCTCTCGCCAGTGAGTGGATCTCAGATATCACACATGTAGGTAGGTAGTAATGTCTGTTTACAATATTAATTGTCCCATTAGTGTAGTCACGCTGGCACCTGGGTGATGATGAGATGGTGCATACCTGACGACCAGGCACACGACCTGACGACCAGGCACACGACCTGACGACCAGGCACACGACCTGACGACCAGGCACACGACCTGACGATCAGGCACACGGCCTGACGACCAGGCACACGACCTGACGACCAGGCACACGACCTGACGACCAGGCACACGGCCTGACGACCAGGCACACGACCTGACGACCAGGCACACGACCTGACGACCAGGCACACGACCTGACAACCAGGCACACGGCCTGACGACCAGGCACACGACCTGACAACCAGGCACACGGCCTGACGACCAGGCACACGACCTGACGACCAGGCACACGACCTGACAACCAGGCACACGGCCTGACGACCAGGCACACGACCTGACGACCAGGCACACGACCTGACAACCAGGCACACGGCCTGACGACCAGGCACACGGCCTGACGACCAGGCACACGACCTGACAACCAGGCACACGACCTGACAACCAGGCACACGACCTGACAACCAGGCACACGGCCTGACGACCAGGCACACGACCTGACGACCAGACAGACGACCTGACGACCTGTTATGTGACCTAACGACCAGGCACACGACCTGACGACCTGTTATGTGACCTGACGACCAGGCACACGACCTGACGACCTGTTATGTGACCTGACGACCAGGCACACGACCTGACGACCTGTTATGTGACCTGACTGTAGACCAAGTGACCTGACCACCAGCCATATGATCTTAAGACCAGACAGGAGATCTGATCAGCAGCTAGGTGATCTGACGACTCGCTAGGGGACTTGACGACCAGCCAGATGACCTGACGACCAGCCAGAAGACCTGACGACCAGCCAGGTGATCTGACGACCAGCCAGGTGATCTGACGACCAGTCAGATGACCTGACGACCAGCCAGGTGATCTGACGACCAGTCAGATGACCTGACGACCAGTCAGATGACCTGACGATCAGCCAGATGACCTGACGACCAGCCAGGTGACCTGACGACCAGCCAGATGATCTGACGACCAGTCAGATGACCTGACGACCAGCCAGATGACCTGACGGTCAGCCAGATGACCTGACGACCAGCCAGATGACCTGACGACCAGCCAGATGACCTGACGACCAGCCAGATGACCTGGCGACCAGCCAGATGATCTGACGACCAGCCAGATGACCTGGCGACCAGCCAGGGGGCAGTATATGAAGCATCCGGATGACATGAGACCCTGACACATGACCTGATGACTAGCCAGGGAACCTGCCGATCATCCAGGTAACCTGACGACCAGCCAGATGACCTGAGGACCTGTCAGATAACCAGACGACTAGACATGACCTGAGGACCTTTCAGGTAACCAGACGACCAGACATGACCTGAGGACCTGTCAAATAACCTGACCATCAGACATAACCTGAGGACCTGTCAGATAACCTGACGACCAGACATGACCTGAGGACCTGTCAGATAACCTGACGACCATACATGACCTGAGGACCTGTCAGATAACCTGACCACCAGACATGACCTGAGGACCTGTCAGATAACCTGACCACCAGACATGACCTGAGGACCTGTCAGATAACCTGACCACCAGACATGACCTCCCTCCTGTGCCTCGTACACTTCCCTCTAAGATCTGGAGTTCCTTTAAGAAATGATGATAATCATGTGGCCTTTTAACGTCCAGGATATCTACTGTTGGGGCTCAAGGGCCATTTAAAGAGGTAAGTCTCCCCTGTAGGATATGAGAGCTCATGAAAATTCCTTGTCTGATTCATTGGTCTCTTACTGATTACGTTCATCGCTCTGTGGGACGACTTAAAACTCGCTCGTAAGGTCTGCTGTGCCCAGTCTGACCCGCCTGGGCACATCGTTAGAAAGCTGTAGTGTATATGAGGTCCACCGTATGATCTGAGGATTACGTGTGGGACGAGGGTGCTCTTGAAGGACGTACAAGACTGTGCGAATGGGTCTGGAAGGCCTGGATGTCTCCTGTAAGACATAAGAATGGGTCTGGAAGGCCTGGGTGTCTCCTGTAAGATATAAGAATGGGTCTGGAAGGCCTGGATTTCTCCTGTAAGGCATAAGAATGGGTCTGGAAGGGCTGGATTTCTCCTGTAAGACATAAGAATGGGTCTGGAAGGGCTGGATTTCTCCTGTAAGACATAAGAATGGGTCTGGAAGGCCTGGATTTCTCCTGTAAGACATAAGAATGGGTCTGGAAGGCCTGGATTTCTCCTGTAAGACACATAAGACCGTATGATTGGTTAAGGTCTCCTTTGTAACGTCTTATAGTGGGTCCAGCTCGTATAGGTTCGAATCCTGGTCGCAGCAGTCGGTACATCGTCAGCCCAGGTGTTCATCCTCTCCTGGAGGCTGGTCGATAGTAATGAGTACCTGGCTTAAGCTGGGATTTATATATATATATATATATATATATATATATATATATATATATATATATATATATATATATATATATATATTATCCCTGGGGATAGGGGATTAAGAATACTTCCCACGTATTCCCTGCGTGTCGTAGAAGGCGACTAAAAGGGGAGGGAGCGGGGGGCTGGAAATCCTCCCCTCTCGTTTTTTTTTTAATTTTCCAAAAGAAGGAACAGAGGGGGCCAGGTGAGGATATTCCAAAAAAGGCCCAGTCCTCTGTTCCTAACGCTACCTCGCTAACGCGGGAAATGGCGAATAGTTTAAAAGAAAGAAAGAAAGATATATATATATATATATATATATATATATATATATATATATATATATATATATATATATATATATATATATATATATATTGGAAAGGATCACAATTTTGCGCGTGATCAAGATATTCCTATGAGTCCACGGGGAAAATGAAGCACGAGAAGTTCCCAAGTGCACTTTCGTGTAATAATCACATCATCAGGGGAGACACAAGAGAGAAATATAACAGTCAGTTGATATTCATCGAAGAGACGAAGCTAGGACGCCATTTGGTAAACATGTGATTGTCCAAAACATATATATATATATATATATATATATATATATATATATATATATATATATATATATATATATAACGTTAATGCTATGGCCGTTGTTAGGGGCAATCAGTTGCCCGGTGCCGTCTCAGCTAACGTATAGAAAATAAAACACAGAACAACAACATAACAACACACACACATAAAAATATCGTACATGTTTTTACACGAAGAGAATTCAAATCTTTATGATCTGATGGATGTAATATTTTTTTGAACAGGAGAGTGTTAGGTATTTCAGTACCAGATAATAGAGAAAATGCTTTCACATCTGTGTGAAATACGAACATATGTATATATATATATTTTTTTTTTTCTATCTATCTATCAATGACGTAAAATAGTTATTAGATAAAAAAGGAATATAATGAATGAAATATGTAATATCGCTCGTTTTACGAATTGCATTTATTTCATGAAGTTCACAGTGGAATAGATAGTTCAATAGATGGGCGGATCAACACGTGTGTGTGTGTGTGTGTGTGTGTGTGTGTGTGTGTATGTGTGTGTGTGTGTGTGTGTGTGTGTGTGTGTGTGTGTGTGTGTTGGAGGAGAGGAATACCCTGGGCATGTCTGGTGAACAAGGGAATAAAGAAAACAGGGAACCAGAACCAGAGAGGTGATAACCATAGATAGATGGATAGAGAGATAGAAACTAACACACGCACACCCACACACACACAGACACACACACACACACAACAGAGAAGAGGGCCAGGTGAGGATATTCCCTCAGAGGCCCAGTCCTCTGTTCTTAACGCTACCTTGCTAATGCGGGAAATGGCGAATAGTTTGAAAGAAAGAAAAAGAATATATATATATATATATATATATATATATATATATATATATATATATATATATATATATATATATAGGAAGGAAGAGAGGAAAGTGATTGGTTCTCAGTGAATGTAGGTTTGCGGCAGGGGTGTGTGATGTCTCCATGGTTGTTTAATTTGTTTATGGATGGGGTTGTTAGGGAGGTAAATGCAAGAGTCCTGGAAAGAGGGGCAAGTATGAAGTCTGTTAGGGATGAGAGAGCTTGGGAAGTGAGTCAGTTGTTGTTCGCTGATGATACAGCGCTGGTGGCTGATTCATGTGAGAAACTGCAGAAGCTGGTGACTGAGTTTGGTAAAGTGTGTGGAAGAAGAAAGTTAAGAGTAAATGTGAATAAGAGCAAGGTTATTAGGTACAGTAGGGTTGAGGGTCAAGTCAATTGGGAGGTGAGTTTGAATGGAGAAAAACTGGAGGAAGTGAAGTGTTTTAGATATCTGGGAGTGGATCTGTCAGCGGATGGAACCATGGAAGCGGAAGTGGATCATAGGGTGGGGGAGGGGGCGAAAATTTTGGGAGCCTTGAAAAATGTGTGGAAGTCGAGAACATTATCTCGGAAAGCAAAAATGGGTATGTTTGAAGGAATAGTGGTTCCAACAATGTTGTATGGTTGCGAGGCGTGGGCTATGGATAGAGTTGTGCGCAGGAGGATGGATGTGCTGGAAATGAGATGTTTGAGGACAATGTGTGGTGTGAGGTGGTTTGATCGAGTAAGTAACGTAAGGGTAAGAGAGATGTGTGGAAATAAAAAGAGCGTGGTTGAGAGAGCAGAAGAGGGTGTTTTGAAATGGTTTGGGCACATGGAGAGAATGAGTGAGGAAAGATTGACCAAGAGGATATATGTGTCGGAGGTGGAGGGAACGAGGAGAAGAGGGAGACCAAATTGGAGGTGGAAAGATGGAGTGAAAAAGATTTTGTGTGATCGGGGCCTGAACATGCAGGAGGGTGAAAGGAGGGCAAGGAATAGAGTGAATTGGAGCGATGTGGTATACAGGGTTTGACGTGCTGTCAGTGGATTGAATCAAGGCATGTGAAGCGTCTGGGGTAAACCATGGAAAGCTGTGTAGGTATGTATATTTGCGTGTGTGGACGTGTGTATGTACATGTGTATGGGGGGGGGGGGGGGTTGGGCCATTTCTTTCGTCTGTTTCCTTGCGCTACCTCGCAAACGCGGGAGACAGCGACAAAGTATAAAAAAAAAAAAAAAAAAAAAAAAAAAAAAAAATATATATATATATATATATATATATATATATATATATATATATATATATATATATATATATATATATATATATATGTGTGTGTGTGTGTGTGTGTGTGTGTGTGTGTATTGATGGGAACTTGAAAAATGTCATCTTTACTCCTCCATTTTCTGTTAATATTTAATCTTAACCACAACAACCTTCAGGCATATTAGGAAGAAGCGTATTGAAAAAAAGTGGGTGTTGGAGGAGGAGGTGAGGACCTCCCTTCACCCTGACCAAAGACGCAGAGGCAAAGAACTACCTCTCTGAGTTGGACCAGAAATCTGATTTGATGTGGAGGAATTAGCTCAGAGCCGGCAGTGTGGGGAGGCAAGTGATTGGTGCCTCCCTCACACCACAACTGGCTGATCAAGCCGACGACACCCTCCTCCTCCTACTCCTCCTTCTCCTCCAACTAATCCTCCTACATCTCCTACATCTCCTACAATAAATCCATTACGTTACATATTTGCGACTGACGCACTCCGGGGGAGGGAGGGAGGGAGAGAGAGGGACTTCGCCCGCACAGAACACCCACCATTGAACTATTGGGAGGGGGGGCGCTGGTTCGACTCAGTGGGGAGAAGAGGAGGAGGGGGGAGAGATGATTACCTCCTCTCCCCCGCCAGCGTCATCTCCCCCACCAGCGTCATACACTGGCTGACAGAGACCTCGGGGGGGGGTCGGAAAGGTGATCACCCGTTTTCATCTTGGCTGACCCCTCGTACCGGTTTGGGGGGGGGGGAGGGGCAGAGAGGTAGTAGTTCAATAGTTAAATGAGGGGCCGCGACCCCCGGCGTACTGGGATTAACCCAGTCTTCACTCAACCGGGCCCATAAGGTCGAGAGTCGGGTCCTCTGAGCGTGGTGACGTGGCCCGTGTGTCCGGGCTGGGGGGGCGCCCCAGTTCGCTCACTTTTGAAACCCCTGGCGTGTCGTGAAATGAAGCTGGGTCTCGTGTGTATTTGACTCGACCAATGAGGTGGGCCAGGTATTTAGTGAGTAAATATGTGAGGGAGGCAATCAGAGACCACCCTTTGTGAAGACGGGCCACAACAACGTGTTTTCTGCCACCCATCCCACGCCGCCTGGGACCTCCCGAGCTCCCATTTCAAGAATTAGGGGGAATGGGGGATGGGTGATGGGGGGAACTTAAGGGGCAGCGATTATGGGTCACTAAAGTAATAGGTATTACGGCCGGTGACAATGGGGGGGAGGCCAGTGCGGTGGCGGTAATGAGGGATGAGGAGGGAAACAATGGGGAGGAGAGGGAGGCGATAATGGGGACCCAGTGGAGGAGGGTGAGAAGATGGGGAAGATGGGCTGCAGCGCTACTGAGGGAAGTAGGGTGACAGCGATCGTGGATGCATGAGGGTGGCAGTGATAATGGGGAGCTGGGAGATGGTGGTAATGGGAAGCCGAGAAATGGTGGTAATGGGGGCCCAGGTCATGGTGGTAATGGGGAGCCGGGAGATGGTGGTAATGGGGAGCTGGGTGATGGTTGTAATGGGGAGCCGGGTGATGGTGGTAATGGGGAGCCGGGTGATGGTGGTAATGGGGAGCAAGGAGCTGAGTAATGATGAGTTAACGATGATAGGGGAGGTTAGGGCAGGAGGTGATAATAGGGAATAGGGAAGGTAGCGATAATTGAAGAAATGGGGAAGGGGGGAAGTGTTGGTAAGGGGGAGGTGGGGAAGTATTGGTAAGGGGGAGGGGGAAGTGTTGGTAAGGGGGAGGGGGAAGTGTTGGTAAGGGGGAGGCGGGGAAGTGTTGGTAAGGGGGAGGCGGGGAAGTGTTGGTAAGGAGGAGGGGGAAAGTGTTGGCAATGCGTAGCTGAGGAGGTGTTGGTAACGAGGGAGCTAGGAAAGTGTTGGTAGCTTTGTTAAGGAAGTGTTGGAAAAGGGGTAACTTGGGAAGTGTTGGTAACGGGGTTACTGGAGAAGTGTTGGTAACGGGGTAACTGGAGAAGTGTTGGTAACGGGGCTGCTGAGGAAGTGTTGATAACGGGGTTGCTGGTGGAAGTGTTGATAACGGGGCTGCTGGTGGAAGTGTTGGTAACGGGGCTACTGGTGGAAGTGTTGGTAACGGGGCTACTGGTGGAAGTGTTGGTAACGGGGCTGCTGAGGAAGTGTTGATAACGGGGCTACTGGTGGAAGTGTTGATAACGGGGCTGCTGGTGGAAGTGTTGGTAACGGGGCTACTGGTGGAAGTGTTGGTAACGGGGCTGCTGAGGAAGTGTTGATAACGGGGTTACTGGTGGAAGTGTTGATAACGGGGCTGCTGGTGGAAGTGTTGATAACGGGGCTGCTGGTGGAAGTGTTGATAACGGGGCTGCTGGTGGAAGTGTTGGTAACGGGACTGCTGGTGGAAGTGTTGGTAACGGGGCTGCTGAGGAAGTGTTGATAACGGGGTTACTGGTGGAAGTGTTGATAACGGGGCTGCTGGTGGAAGTGTTGCTAACGGGGCTGCTGGTGGAAGTGTTGGTAACGGGGTTACTGGGCAAGTGTTGGTAACGGGGCTGCTGGGGAAGTGTTGGTAACGGGGAAAGCTGGTAGATCACACAGTAGGAGGGGTAGGGGGCGGGGATATGAAGAAAAGGGGCGGGGCAACTAATAGAGGAGGAGGCGGGGCTACCAACAGATGGGAATGAGAAAAGGGGGCGGTGCCACCATTAGAGGAGGGGGCGGGGCTACCAGCAGAGAGAATGGAGGAAGGGGGCGGGACTTCCAACATACATGGTTGTGGAAGGGGGCGTTGCCATCAATAACTGACGAAGAGGAGGGGGCGGGGCTTCCTACAGGAGAGATGGAGGAAGGGGGCGGGGCTACCAACAGAGAGAATGGTGGAATGGGGCGGGGCTGCCAACAGGGGAGCTAGAGGAAGAAGTGGTGGTGCCAACACAAGAAATAGGGGAAGGATCGGGACTGCCAACATGGGTGCTATTGGATGGGGTGGTACTGCTAACGGAGGGAATGGAGGAGGGAAGGGGCTGCCAACAGGGGCTGCCAACCGGGTAGATAGTGGAGGGGGCGGGGTTACCAACGAATGGATTCGAGGAAGGGGCGTGGCTAGCAAAAGGAGAATTGGAAGAAGGGGCGGAGTTATTAATTGGGGAGGGGAGAAATGGGGCGGGGCTATAAACAGAAGAGGCGGAGAATTGGAAAGGGGGGGGGAGACGGAACTACCAACAGACAAGGTGTTGGAAGGGGGTGGGCGGGGCTACCATCAGGGGAGGTTGAGGGAAGGGGCGGAGCTACCAACGGGGGAGGAACTAGAATAAGGGGGCGGGGTTACCATCGGGGGGGGGGGAGTTAGAGTAAGGGGGCGTGGCTACCTGAAGAGAGCGTAAAAGAAAGGGGACGAGATGGGCAACAGGAGAGGTTGACGAGGTACTCCTAACAGAGGTGTGAGGGTGGTGGAGTGGCCAACAGAGGCTGGAGGGGCAGGTGAGCCAGGCAGATGTGCACGGGGCGTGTGTGAGTACCAGCACAGTAGGTGGGAGGATCAGCGGGGGAGGTACCATGACCTCCGTGGTGTGGGCGGTTTGCCTTTCTGACCGTGACGCATTCACGGGCCCCTTCGCCCAGGGTCGAGTCCGCATATATTCGAATCCTGGTTGCGGCAGTCTCGTCCACAGTCTACCCAGCTGTTCATCCACCTTTTAGGGGTTGGTCGATGAAATAGTTACCTGGCTCAGGCTAGGGTATATATATATATATATATATATATATATATATATATATATATATATATATATATATATATATATATATATATATATATATGTGAAAGAGAAGAGAGAGGCATTTGGACGATTTTTGCAGGGAAAAAATGCAATTGAGTGGGAGATGTATAAAAGAAAGAGACAGGAGGTCAAGAGAAAGGTGCAAGAGGTGAAAAAAAAGGGCAAATGAGAGTTGGGGTGAGAGAGTATCATTAAATTTTAGGGAGAATAAAAAGATGTTCTGGAAGGAGGTAAATAAAGTGCGTAAGACAAGGGAGCAAATGGGAACTTCGGTGAAGGGCGCAAGTGGGGAGGTGATAACAAGTAGTGGTGATGTGAGAAGGAGATGGAGTGAGTATTTTGAAGGTTTGTTGAATGTGTTTGATGATAGAGTGGCAGATATAGGGTGTTTTGGTCGAGGTGGTGTGCAAAGTGAGAGGGTTAGGGAAAATGATTTGGTAAACAGAGAAGAGGTAGTGAAAGCTTTGCGGAAGATGAAAGCCGGCAAGGCAGCGGGTTTGGATGGTATTGCAGTGGAATTTATTAAAAAAGGGGGTGACTGTATTGTTGACTGGTTGGTAAGGTTATTTAATGTATGTATGACTCATGGTGAGGTGCCTGAGGATTGGCGGAATGCGTGCATAGTGCCATTGTACAAAGGCAAAGGGGATAAGAGTGAGTGCTCAAATTACAGAGGTATAAGTTTGTTGAGTATTCCTGGTAAATTATATGGGAGGGTATTGATTGAGAGGGTGAAGGCATGTACAGAGCATCAGATTGGGGAAGAGCAGTGTGGTTTCAGAAGTGGTAGAGGATGTGTGGATCAGGTGTTTGCTTTGAAGAATGTATGTGAGAAATACTTAGAAAAGCAAATGGATTTGTATGTAGCATTTATGGATCTGGAGAAGGCATATGATAGAGTTGAAAGAGATGCTCTGTGGAAGGTATTAAGAATATATGGTGTGGGAGGCAAGTTGTTAGAAGCAGTGAAAAGTTTTTATCGAGGATGTAAGGCATGTGTACGTGTAGGAAGAGAGGAAAGTGATTGGTTCTCAGTGAATGTAGGTTTGCGGCAGGGGTGTGTGATGTCTCCATGGTTGTTTAATTTGTTTATGGATAGGGTTGTTAGGGAGGTAAATGCAAGAGTTTTGGAAAGAGGGGCAAGGATGAAGTCTGTTGTGGATGAGAGAGCTTGGGAAGTGAGTCAGTTGTTGTTCGCTGATGATACAGCGCTGGTGGCTGATACATGTGAGAAACTGCAGAAGCTGGTGACTGAGTTTGGAAAAGTGTGTGGAAGAAGAAAGTTAAGAGTAAATGTGAATAAGAGCAAGGTTATTAGGTACAGTAGGGTTGAGGGTCAAGTCAATTGGGAGGTGAGTTTGAATGGAGAAAAACTGGAGGAAGTGAAGTGTTTTAGATATCTGGGAGTGGATCTGGCAGCGGATGAAACCATGGAAGCGGAAGTGGATCATAGGGTGGGGGAGGGGGCGAAAATCCTGGGGGCCTTGAAGAATGTGTGGAAGTCGAGAACATTATCTCGGAAAGCAAAAATGGGTATGTTTGAAGGAATAGTGGTTCCAACAATGTTGTATGGTTGCGAGGCGTGGGCTATGGATAGAGTTGTGCGCAGGAGGATGGATGTGCTGGAAATGAGATGTTTGAGGACAATGTGTGGTGTGAGGTGGTTTGATCGAGTGAGTAACGTAAGGGTAAGAGAGATGTGTGGAAATAAAAAGAGCGTGGTTGAGAGAGCAGAAGAGGGTGTTTTGAAATGGTTTGGGCACATGGAGAGGATGAGTGAGGAAAGATTGACCAAGAGGATATATGTGCCGGAGGTGGAGGGAACAAGGAGAAGAGGGAGACCAAATTGGAGGTGGAAAGATGGAGTGAAAAAGATTTTGTGTGATCGGGGCCTGAACATGCAGGAGGGTGAAAGGAGGGCAAGGAATAGAGTGAATTGGAGCGATGTGGTATACCGGGGTTGACGCGCTGTCAGTGGATTGAAGCAGGGCATGTGAAGCGTCTGGGGTAAACCATGGAAAGCTGTGTAGGTATGTATATTTGCGTGTGTAGACGTATGTATATACATGTGTATGGGGGGGGGTTGGGCCATTTCTTTCGTCTGTTTCCTTGCGCTACCTCGCAAACGCGGGAGACAGCGACAAAGTATAAAAAAAAAAATATATATATATATATATATATATATATATATATATATATATATATATATATATATATATATATATATATATATATATGTATATACACAGAGAGAGAGAGAGAGAGAGAGAGAGAGAGAGAGAGAGAGAGAGAGAGAGAGAGAGAGAGAGCGTTAATGGGATGGCCTTCATTAGGGTCTCAGTTGCCCGTGCCATCTCACCTAACATAAAAAGAAATAGAATGGAATGGAATATGGAGTAGAGGAAGGAAGCACGTGAGGACACATAAATACAAGAACTGGTGGCCTGTCATGAGTTTATCTGCGCTCATGATCGTATTTGTAAGAGAAAGAAGATAGTAAAGCCAAAATCACGTCCACGTCCACCTCTCCCTCCGGCTCAACAACGGACGAGAAGAAAGCTAAGAGAGAACACCAAGTAATATGGAGAAAGTATACTGCCTTGGAAGCTTTATAGGAAAATGTGAAAGGGGAAACCCTCCCTGTTCTGATTACAGTGGACTTTCCTAGACAGAACTTGGAAAGAGAAGGAACTCGTTTTTCAAATCGTAACTTATAGAAAAAATGAAGTTCTTGAAACAGGGTTGTATACTGATTAGATAATCAATAAAGTATTCATTTTGTCATCTGGTCAAGGTGTTGATAACCATGGTATTTACTGCGTCTGGGAGCAGGTTATCCCTGTGGTCTGCAACCCTGCACATGGAAAAAATATAATCATCCTACATTGTTATGAAATCACCTTCATACCATTATTTCTGGTCCCTGGATCTCCATCCAGCGTGAATGAATTTTTTAATATCAAAATTATTTTCGATTTTGGAACATCTTTTGTGAGGTCCCCCTCATGTTCTCTGCCACTTTTTTTATCTTTTTAAGATGAAAGTCCATCACCAAACCTGTTGATTCTTGACTCGTTCCTCCACCAAGATTTCGTGATGGAAGTCTGGGCGGCGGCGCTGGGATACACCGGGGTCCCGGCTGGACCAGACTGGTCGGACAGCCTGGTCCAGTTACATCCGTCAGGGAGTTGGGGGGCATTACAGTCCGTCAGGGATGGGGAGGGGTCACAGTTGGGGGTTACAGTCCGTCAGGGATGGGGAGGGGTCACAGTCTGCCAGGGATGGGGGGTCACAGTCCGTCAAAGAGATGGGGGGGGTCACAGTCCGTCAGAGAGGTGGGGAGGTGGGTCACAGTCCGTCAGAGAGGTGGGGAGGTGGGTCACAGTCCGTCAGAGAGGTGGGAAGGTGGGGTCACAGTCCGTCAGAGAGGTGGGGAGGTGGGTCACAGTCCGTCAGAGAGGTGGGGAGGTGGGTCACAGTCCGTCAGAGAGATGAGGGGGTGGGGAGGGTCACAGTCCATCAGAGAGGTGAGGAGGTGGGTCACAGTCCGTCAGAGAGGTGGGAATGTGGGTCACAGTCCGTCAGAGAGGTGGGGAGGTGGGTCACAGTCCGTCAGAGAGGTGGGAAGGTGGGTCACAGTCCGTCAGAGAGGTGGGGAGGTGGGTCACACTTCGTCAGGTATGGGAGGGGAGGAGGAGGAGGTCACAGGTTGGCGGATCGAGCCATCTTTGTTGAGTGCCTGTGGCCGACCCTCGTCCTTCCCGAGCGTCTTCATGATGGGTGTATGTGTGTGTGTAAGGTGACGGTATTGCCTGTAGGATCACGGTAATGGCGCCTCCTCTGCTGCACGTCCCTGGCACTGATGGTCATATAGACTGTGTCTCCAGTGGCACAGTGGAGGAGCATCCTGGATGTGGCCATATGTCATGACCGGGCATGTGCTCTGCTCCCAGGCTCCTTGTGGTGTACCCACGTCCCCTCCTCCTCCTCCTCCTCCTCCTCTTCCTCCTCCTCCTCCTCCTCCTCCTCCTCCTCCTCCTCCTCCTCCTCCTCCAGGTAGGGCGGTAAGAACTCAAGACACTCAGGGTGCTAAAGGTGAGGCAGAGACAATGTGTTTGGTTCAGTACCGCCGTCGCTCACCCTCCCTTCAACCAGGGGACGAGCACCGCCCTTGTAAGTTGGTGGGTTACTTACCCGTTCCTTGCTTTGTGTCCTCCTCTCTAACGCTCACCCCAGGCGCTGCGTCCTCACACATGTCGCACCTGCTTGATTTGTCTGCCTCACTCCACACACTCGTACACATCACAGCTGCTCTCCTGTACACTGCCTCTATACTCTCTAATCATTCCTCGGTAGGCTATAGCAGGCGTCATCACCCGCTCTGACCCACACAACCTGACCCTATCACACTGTGGTTGCTGGTTACACACACACACACACACACACACACGCACACACACACACACACACACACACACACACACACACACACACACACACACACACACACACACACATACACACACACAGGTGTTTGAGGACAATATGTGGTGTGAGGTGGTTTGATCGAGTGAGTAATAATAGGGTAAGAGAGATGTGTGGTAATAGAAAGAGTGTGGTTGAGAGAGCAGAAGAGGGTGTTTTGAAATGGTTTGGTCACATGGAGAGAATGAGTGAGGAAAGATTGACCAAGAGGATATATGTGTCAGAGGTGGAGGGAACGAGGAGAAGTGGGAGACCAAATTGGAGGTAGAAAGATGGAGTGAAAAAGATTTTGAGTGATCGGGGCCTGAACATGCAGGTGGGTGAAAGGCGTGCAAGGAATAGAGTGAATTGGAACGATGTGGTATACCGGGGTCGACGTGCTGTCAATGGATTGAATCAGGGCATGTGAAGCGTCTGGGGTAAACCATGGAAAGTTCTGTGGGGCCTGGATGTGGAAAGGGAGCTGTGGTTTCGGTGCACTATTATATGACAGCTAGAGACTGAGTGTGAACGAATGGGGCCTTTGTTGTGTTTTCCTAGCGCTACCTCGCACACGAGGGCGAGGGTGTTGTTATTCCATGTGTGGCGGGGTGGCGATGGGAATGAATAGAGGCAGACAGTATGAATTATGTACATGGGTATATATGTATATGTCTGTGTGTATATATATGTATACATTGAGATGTATAGGTATGTATATGTGCTGTGTGTAGACGTGTATGTATATACATGTGTATGTGGGTGGGTAGGGCCATTCTTTCGTCTATTTCCTTGCGCTACCTCGCTAACGCGGGAGACAGCGACAAAATGAAATAAAAAAAATGATATAGGCTTTCAAAACGTGGTTGTGTGAGGAGCGGGGAACGTGGGAGCAGACGTTAGCAGTAAGGCTACGGGGAGATATTCAACGTCACCCCGACAACCATAGAGCAGTAGATGCCTTGATCCTTTTATTAATAATGACACAGGAGACAGACACCCCCCCAGAGGAGAAGCGGATGACAAAATACTTTGAATTTCACATCCCCCACTCCACCCGACGACGCCATCACTGTTGTCCTAACAACACCACACCAGCGGCCACGTAGAGGAGAGATCACACAAGGCTACAGCTGTGGAGGTGATTCCCCCCTCACCATCCCGTGTTTAGAGGTGATTCCCCCCTCACCATCCCGTGTTCAGAGGTGATTCCCCTCACCATCCCGTGTTCCATAGGCTCCAGGACCGTCACTCGACCATCGACAGGAGGCATGTGGACAGCACAAGTGTCTGGCATGAGCGCGCATCAACACCTCAGTTCTAGCCGTTCAACCTATGATGGGAAGGAGAGAGGCAAAGCCAGAGGTCCACACACGTAGTGGGAGGGAGGCGCTCTGATGTTCGCTGGGAATGTGTTCGTTGTTCTGTGTTTCCTTATTGGACAAGATGGAGACCCTCTTCCACCCCCCAGTGTATGTTCCCAGCCCGCCTGGTCCCTTCCTCTGTAACTGTAGATGTAATTAGTATCATTAATTCAATAATAAACTCTATGTGGTGTATAATAAGGGACTAAATTGCTGGAAATGGTTTGAGTCTCTGAGGCTATAGTCACTGCAGCGCAGACGGGAGAGGTGTATCATCATCTATACCTGGAAAATCCTGGAAGGTTTGGTTCCAGACGTACATTTGGAAGTAACATCGTATACTGGCACGACAGGCATGGAGGACCTTGTGGAACACTACGTCTGAGATGCAAATGTGTCATATGTACAATAAGAGAGAACACCTTAAACCTCCTGGGCCCAAGACTCTTCACCACCTTACCATGTGCCATCATCATCATGGGATGCTGCACGGTAGAGAAGTGCACTGGACAAGTACCTACACAGTGTACCAGACCAGCCAGGCTGTGTGGGGGCCTGAGGGAGGGATGCGGCTTCCAACACCTTGCTCGACCAAACGACCCAATCCATCCAGCAGCCTGGGCCCAGCCTGGGCTGTGGGGGCCTGAGGGAGGGATGCGGCTTCCAACACCTTGCTCGACCAAACGACCCAACCCATCCAGCAGCCTGGGCCCAGCCTGGGCTGTGGGGGCCTGAGGGATGCGGCTTCCAACGACCCAATCCAAGACCCTGGGCCATGGGGGTGAAGGAAACCCCGAGGACTTCACCAGGTATGTGCCAGGTGTACATTCCCTTACCTGGCGATGATGGGGAGGGAGGGGGTCACACCTGATGAAGGGGAGGGGGGGCCATCAAAAAGGATTTCCTCCACCCTCCCCCACCCGTGCCATCTCCCCTCCAATCACCAAGTCTTGAAACAGACACAGACAGACAGCGACACTGCTTGGGGATGTTGACAGATATTTACCGGAAATTTTCATCCTTCGTCAGCCATATTCAAGCTCCCCAACACACCTCCTCCTCACCCCAAGTATAGTGGTGGTCGCCCACACATTAACTCCCCAACACCTCCCCACCCATAGCATAATGATGGTTGCCCACACATTAACTCCTCAACACCGCCCCACCCATAGCATAATGATGGTCGCCCACACATTAACTCCCCAACACCTCCCCACCCATAGCATAATGATGGTTGCCCACACATTAACTCCCAACACCTCCCCACCCATAGCATAATGATGGTTGCCCACACATTAACTCCCCAACACCACCCCACCCATAGCATAATGATGGTCGCCCACACATTAACTCCCCAACACCTCCCCACCCATAGCATAATGATGGTTGCCCACACATTAACTCCCCAACACCTCCCCACCCATAGCATAATGATGGTCGCCCACACATTAACTCCCCAACACCTCCCCACCCATAGCATAATGATGGTTGCCCACACATTAACTCCCCAACACCTCCCCACCCATAGCATAATGATGGTTGCCCACACATTAACTCCCCAACACCACCCCACCCATAGCATAATGATGGTCGCCCACACATTAACTCCCCAACACCTCCCCACCCATAGCATAATGATGGTTGCCCACACATTAACTCCCCAACACCGCCCCACCCATAGCATAATGATGGTCGCCCACACATTAACTCCCCAACACCTCCCCACCCATAGCATAATGATGGTCGCCCACACATTAACTCCCCAACACCTCCCCACCCATAGCATAATGATGGTTGCCCACACATTAACTCCCCAACACCTCCCCACCCATAGCATAATGATGGTCGCCCACACATTAACTCCCCAACACCTCCCCACCCATAGCATAATGATGGTCGCCCACACATTAACTCCCCAACACCTCCCCCACCCATAGCATAATGATGGTTGCCCACACATTAACTCCCAACACCTCCCCACCCATAGCATAATGATGGTTCGCCCACACATTAACTCCCCAACACCGCCCCACCCATAGCATAATGATGGTTGCCCACACATTAACTCCTCAACACCGCCCCACCCATAGCATAATGATGGTTGCCCACACATTAACTCCCAACACCTCCCCACCCATAGCATAATGATGGTCGCCCACACATTAACTCCCCAACACCGCCCCACCCATAGCATAATGATGGTTGCCCACACATTAACTCCCCAACACCGCCCCACCCATAGCATAATGATGGTTGCCCACACATTAACTCCCCAACACCGCCCCACCCATAGCATAATGATGGTTGCCCACACATTAACTCCTCAACACCACCACACCCATAGCATAATGATGGTCGCCCACACATTAACTCCTCAACACCACCCCATCCATAGCATAATGATGGTTGCCCACACATTAACTCCTCAACACCGCCCCACCCATAGCATATTGATGGTTGCCCACACATTACTCCCAACACCTCCCCACCCATAGCATAATGATGGTCGCCCACACATTAACTCCTCAACACCGCCCCACCCATAGCATAATGATGGTCGCCCACACATTAACTCCTCAACACCGCCCCACCCATAGCATAATGATGGTTGCCCACACATTAACTCCCCAACACCGGCCCCACCCATAGCATAATGATGGTTGCCCACACATTAACTCCTCAACACCTCCCCACCCATAGCATAATGATGGTCGCCCACACATTAACTCCCAACACCCGCCCCATCCATAGCATAATGATGGTCGCCCACACATTAACTCTCCCAACACCATCCCCACCCATAGCATAATGATGGTTGCCCACACATTAACTCCCAACACCTCCCACCCATAGCATAATGATGGTTGCCCACACATTAACTCCCTCAACACCTCCCCACCCATAGCATAATGATGGTTGCCCACACATTAACTCCCCAACACCACCCACCCATAGCATAATGATGGTTGCCCACACATTAACTCCCCAACACCTCCCCACCCATAGCATAATGATGGTTGCCCACACATTAACTCCCCAACACCTCCCCACCCATAGCATAATGATGGTTGCCCACACATTAACTCCCCAACACCTCCCCACCCATAGCATAATGATGGTTGCCCACACATTAACTCCCAACACCTCCCCACCCATAGCATAATGATGGTTGCCCACACATTAACTCCCAACACCACCCCACCCATAGCATAATGATGGTCGCCCACACATTAACTCCCCAACACCTCCCCACCCATAGCATAATGATGGTTGCCCACACATTAACTCCCCAACACCTCCCCACCCATAGCATAATGATGGTTGCCCACACATTAACTCCCCAACACCTCCCCACCCATAGCATAATGATGGTCGCCCACACATTAACTCCCCAACACCTCCCCACCCATAGCATAATGATGGTTGCCCACACATTAACTCCCCAACACCTCCCCACCATAGCATAATGATGGTCGCCCACACATTAACTCCCCAACACCTCCCCACCCATAGCATAATGATGGTCGCCCACACATTAACTCCCCAACACCTCCCCACCCATAGCATAATGATGGTCGCCCACATACATTAACTCCCCAACACCTCCCCACCCATAGCATAATGAATGGTTGCCCACACATTAACTCCCCAAACACCGCCCCACCCATAGCATAATGATGGTTGCCCACACATTAACTCCCCAACACCGCCCCACCCATAGCATAATGATGGTTGCCCACACATTAACTCCCCAACACCTCCCCACCCATAGCATAATGAATGGGTCGCCCACACATTAACTCCCCAACACCTCCCCACCATAGCATAATGATGGTTGCCCACACATTAACTCCCCAACACCGCCCCACCCATAGCATAATGATGGTTGCCCACACATTAACTCCCCAACACCTCCCCACCCATAGCATAATGATGGTTGCCCACACATTAACTCCCCAACACCTCCCCACCCATAGCATAATGATGGTCGCCCACACATTAACTCCCCAACACCTCCCCACCCATAGCATAATGATGGTTGCCCACACATTAACTCCCCAACACCTCCCCACCCATAGCATAATGATGGTTGCCCACACATTGACTTCCCAACACCTCCCCACCCATAGCATAATGATGGTCGCCCACACATTAACTCCCCAACACCTCCCCACCCATAGCATAATGATGGTTGCCCACACATTGACTTCCCAACACCTCCCCACCCATAGCATAATGATGGTCGCCCACACATTAACTCCCCAACACCTCCCCACCCATAGCATAATGATGGTTGCCCACACATTAACTCCCCAACACCTCCCCACCCATAGCATAATGATGGTTGCCCACACATTAACTCCCCAACACCTCCCCACCCATAGCATAATGATGGTCGCCCACACATTAACTCCCCAACACCACCCCATCCATAGCATAATGATGGTCGCCCACACATTAACTCCCCAACACCTCCCCATCCATAGCATAATGATGGTCGCCCACACATTAACTCCCCAACACCGCCCCACCCATAGCATAATGATGGTCGCCCACACATTAACTCCCCAACACCACCCCATCCATAGCATAATGATGGTCGCCCACACATTAACTCCCCAACACCTCCCCACCCATAGCATAATGATGGTTGCCCACACATTAACTCCCCAACACCTCCCCACCCATAGCATAATGATGGTCGCCCACACATTAACTCCTCAACACCACCCCATCCATAGCATAATGATGGTCGCCCACACATTAACTCCCCAACACCTCCCCATCCATAGCATAATGATGGTCGCCCACACATTAACTCCCCAACACCTCCCCACCCATAGCATAATGATGGTCGCCCACACATTAACTCCCCAACACCTCCCCATCCATAGCATAATGATGGTCGCCCACACATTAACTCCCCAACACCTCCCCATCCATAGCATAATGATGGTTGCCCACACATTAACTCCCCAACACCTCCCCACCCATAGCATAATGATGGTCGCCCACACATTAACTCCCCAACACCACCCCATCCATAGCATAATGATGGTCGCCCACACATTAACTCCCCAACACCGCCCCACCCATAGCATAATGATGGTTGCCCACACATTAACTCCCCAACACCACCCCATCCATAGCATAATGATGGTCGCCCACACATTAACTCCCCAACACCACCACACCCATAGCATAATGATGGTCGCCCACACATTAACTCCTCAACACCACCCCATCCATAGCATAATGATGGTCGCCCACACATTAACTCCCCAACACCGCCCCACCCATAGCATAATGATGGTTGCCCACACATTAACTCCCCAACACCTCCCCACCCATAGCATAATGATGGTCGCCCACACATTAACTCCTCAACACCACCCCACCCATAGCATAATGATGGTCGCCCACACATTAACTCCCCAACACCGCCCCACCCATAGCATAATGATGGTTGCCCACACATTAACTCCCCAACACCGCCCCACCCATAGCATAATGATGGTTGCCCACACATTAACTCCCCAACACCTCCCCACCCATAGCATAATGATGGTCGCCCACACATTAACTCCCCAACACCGCCCCATCCATAGCATAATGATGGTCGCCCACACATTAACTCCCCAACACCTCCCCACCCATAGCATAATGATGGTTGCCCACACATTAACTCCCCAACACCTCCCCACCCATAGCATAATGATGGTTGCCCACACATTAACTCCTCAACACCACCCCACCCATAGCATAATGATGGTCGCCCACACATTAACTCCCCAACACCGCCCCACCCATAGCATAATGATGGTTGCCCACACATTAACTCCCCAACACCGCCCCACCCATAGCATAATGATGGTTGCCCACACATTAACTCCCCAACACCGCCCCACCCATAGCATAATGATGGTTGCCCACACATTAACTCCCCAACACCGCCCCACCCATAGCATAATGATGGTTGCCCACACATTAACTCCTCAACACCGCCCCACCCATAGCATAATGATGGTTGCCCACACATTAACTCCTCAACACCTCCCCACCCATAGCATAATGATGGTCGCCCACACATTAACTCCTCAACACCGCCCCACCCATAGCATAATGATGGTTGCCCACACATTAACTCCTCAACACCACCCCACCCATAGCATAATGATGGTTGCCCACACATTAACTCCTCAACACCTCCCCACCCATAGCATAATGATGGTCGCCCACACATTAACTCCTCAACACCGCCCCACCCATAGCATAATGATGGTTGCCCACACATTAACTCCTCAACACCGCCCCACCCATAGCATAATGATGGTCGCCCACACATTAACTCCCCAACACCGCCCCACCCATAGCATAATGATGGTTGCCCACACATTAACTCCTCAACACCGCCCCACCCATAGCATAATGATGGTTGCCCACACATTAACTCCTCAACACCGCCCCACCCATAGCATAATGATGGTTGCCCACACATTAACTCCTCAACACCGCCCCACCCATAGCATAATGATGGTCGCCCACACATTGACTTCCCAACACCACCCCACCCATAGCATAATGATGGTTGCCCACACATTAACTCCTCAACACCGCCCCACCCATAGCATAATGATGGTTGCCCACACATTAACTCCTCAACACCGCCCCACCCATAGCATAATGATGGTTGCCCACACATTAACTCCCCAACACCACCCCACCCATAGCATAATGATGGTTGCCCACACATTAACTCCTCAACACCGCCCCACCCATAGCATAATGATGGTTGCCCACACATTAACTCCCCAACACCGCCCCACCCATAGCATAATGATGGTTGCCCACACATTGACTTCCCAACACCACCCCACCCATAGCATAATGATGGTTGCCCACACATTAACTCCCCAACACCGCCCCACCCATAGCATAATGATGGTTGCCCACACATTAACTCCCCGACACCGCCCCACCCCCAGCATAATGATGGTTGCCCACACATTAACTCCCCAACACCACCCCATCCATAGCATAATGATGGTTGCCCACACATTAACTCCTCAACACCGCCCCACCCATAGCATAATGATGGTTGCCCACACATTAACTCCCCAACACCGCCCCACCCATAGCATAATGATGGTTGCCCACACATTAACTACCCAACACCACCCCACCCATAGCATAATGATGGTTGCCCCCACATTAACTACCCCACACCTCCCCATCCATAGCATAATGATGGTTGCCCACACATTAACTCCCCAACACCACCCCACCCATAGCATAGTGATGGTCGCCCACACATTAACTACCCCACACCTCCCCACCTATAGCATAATAATGGTTGCCCACACATTAACTCCCCAACACCTCCCCACCCATAGCATAATGATGGTTGCCCACACATTAACTCCCCAACACCTCCCCATCCTTAGCATAATATTGTTCGCCCACACAGACACTCCCCCAGGACCTCTGCAATCTAAAGTACGCTCCCCACAGCGCCTTAAACCCCCACAGTATCCTCAGTCACCCACACAGTAGCTCCCTCATCACTGCCCTCACCCACCCCAGTAACTCCCCGCACATCCAAAACTCCCCACCAGCGCTGAGCCCATATCCCACAGTAGGGCTGGTCGCCCATGTATAAGCTCCCCCGCCGGCACAATACGAGCATCTCCCCCTCCCTCCTTCTCCCCTCCCCCGTCCCTCCTCTCCCCCTCCCTCCCATATCCCCCGGCGTATCTAGGGTCTGCCTTAAACCTGCAATGTATGTGAAGACCTTGATGTACGCCGGGCTTCGTTACGCCCTCCTTGCGTTCCGTTGCGTCATTTGTGCGTCTGATTCCCCCTTCCTCCTTCCCCTCCCCCACTACATCTCACTCCCTAACCCCCACCCAACCCCTCTTCCTTCGCAGTACGTCTTCCAGGGTGCTGTCTGTGTCGTTGGCGTTCGCCCGTGGTCGTGCTCTGGGACGGTACGACTCATGAGCACGACGGTACGACCCTTGAGCACGACGTCACGACCCTTGAACACGACGGCACGACCCTTGATCACGACGGTACGAACCTTAAGCACGACGTCACGACCCTTGAACACGACGTCACGACCCTTGAGCACGACGGTACGACCCTTGAGCACGACGGTACGACCCTTGAGCACGACGGTACGACCCTTGAACACGACGGCACGACCCTTGAGCACGACGGCACGACCCTTGAGTGTTGATGGGATTGCTTAACCATGCTCGAGGGTCGTTCCGTCATATTCGGGGTCGTACCGTCGTGCTTGAAGGGTCGTACCGACGTGCTTATTGGTCGTATAGTCATAATGAGAAACTTAGTGGCGCTGTCTTGGTGCTGTGTTGATGACCATGAGTGTTTTAATGGTGCCTCGTCTATGAAGCATATGTTGTGGTGTAACCAAACCTTGAGAAAGGAGATCGCTTTGAATTTGGCAACACTTGACCCATCGCTCTCTCACTTCATCTATTTCATAAAGTCTTTCGAACTCACCCAAGTCTCACTTCTATCTCATAAAGTCTTCGCAACTCTCCCAAGTCTCACTTCTATCTCTCAAAGTCTTCGCAACTCTCCCCAAACTCTCACTTCTATCTCTCAAAGTCTTCGCAACTCTCCCCAAACTTTCACTTCTATCTCTCAAAGTCTTCGCAACTCTCCCCAAACTCTCACTTCTATCTCTCAAACGTCTTCGTGACTCTCCCAAAACTCTCACTTGTCATCTCATATCTTGTGAGGTTCCCCAGCTCTGGTCCCCCCACGTATCTCTGTTATCTTATTCAACATTCGCTCCTCTCTCTCTCTCTCTCTCTCTCTCTCTCTCTCTCTCTCTCTCTCTCTCTCTCTCTCTCTCTCTCTCTCTCTCTTCTCTCTCTCTCTCTCTCTCTCTCTCTCCATCCGAATCTGTGGTGCGTTTCTGAATTATGAAGTGTTAAATCTTATGAGGTTCATCTGTGCAACAACTCAGGCTTTACCGATCTGCCTTCCTCAATCTGCTCCTCCTTCTGTCCGAATTCTAAACTCCAAAACACTCCAGGGTGAACTGCTGTTTCCCATAGTTTTTGTGTGAGGACCAGCCACCCGAGGATTGACCCAATTGTGGCACTTTCTACCCTCCTGGAATAGAGCAGAACTGTGGAATTCTCTTCTGCATTTCGGGGGTCTCCCTCGTCCGATAACCTCCTCACATTTAAGAGCCACGTCTAAACACCTGATGACCTCTAATTAACCTCATTAGCGTTTTTGCCTCGGACTCTTCCGCTTTCTTTTCAAATCCGAGATGGCCACGATCAGTACTCGTGCCCTTGTACTATATATATATATATATATATATATATATATATATATATATATATATATATATGTGTGTGTGTGTGTGTGTGTGTGTGTGTGTATTTTCATATTTTTTTTTTTTAATTTCCAAAAGAAGGAACAGAGAAGGGGGCCAGGTGAGGATATTCCCTCAGAGGCCCAGTCCTCTGTTCTTAACGCTACCTTGCTAACGCGGGAAATGGCGAATAGTTTGAAAGATATGTTTTCATACATATTCGCCTTTTCCCGCATCACGACGTAGCGTTAAGAACAGAGGACTGAGCCTTAGAGGGAATATCCTCACTTGTCTCCCCCTTTCTCCGTTCCTTCTTTTGGAGGATTAGAAAACGAGAGGGGGGGGGGGGTGGAAGGATTTCCCAGCGGCGACTTAATCCAAGTGTTCAAAATCCTGAACCAATTCGATACCGTAAATCACGAACATCTTGTCCGAAGGACAAGAAAATACGGTCACCCCAACGAATGGAATAAAACACCAAGCTAGAAAATGTAGTACGGACATGGGAAAAAGGCCTCTTTTACTATAGGTATGTTGAGCACTGGAATAAGTTACCGACAGACGTAGTGAATTCTAAGACTGTAAAGATTATGAATACCTTCAAAAGTCGTCTAGACAAATATTTCATAGATTCTTGTACACTCTGAAGGAAAACGCCAGAAATAAGCTGTATAATCGACAGCGGTAACGGGGACACTGTAAGGCTAATGTGCGGCAGCGGGGAGTCGATGATAGATTTAGAAAAAAGAAAAAAGACTGCTGAGCGGAATTCCATTTTCTTGTCAAGTTAAAACTCATTTTTGTTTACCAGACAACCCAGTTGTGCGCCAATCAGACCTCCTGTTGTGTGTCTTTCTCATGTAAACTCATGTAAACTCATGTGATGGGTGTGCCCACCTCCCGCTGTACCCTGGGCATGGGCTGGATTAGACTCCGGCTTGAGGAGTGTTGGCTCTGGCCAGGTGAGTCCTCGCTGTGAATGGTGGTCGCTGTAACATGATCCGCTCCTGCTGGCCACAGCCAAGCCTCGCATTTACACACAGTGCGCTGTGTACGCCTCTGTACCTGTGTATGTAAGTACGCCCATCTGCCTGTGTGTGTGTGTGTGTGTGTGTGTGTGTGCCTTTCTGCACGTCAGTGTGTATATGTAATATGTGGTAATTATCAAATTTTGTATATTTGTTTGTGGATATGTGTAGGCATGAATGTGTTTGTCTAGGTTTGTTCGTCTCTGTTTTTTGTTTTTGTATATATATATATATATATATATATATATATATATATATATATATATATATATATATATATATATATATATAAATATTGCATGTGTGTACGTTCCTGTAGATTTGCGTGTCTGTGTGCGTGTGTATATATGTGTGTGTGTGTGTGTGTGTGTGTGTATGTGTGTGTGTGTGTGTGTGTGTGTGTGTGTGTATGTCTGTGCGTGTGTGTCTGTGTGTGTGTATATGTGTGTGTGTGTGTGTGTGTGTGTGTGTGTGTGTGTGTGTGTGTGTTGTGTGTGTGTTGGTGGGTGCGCGCGCACGTGCGCGGGATTTTGTTGACGGTCTGTGGGTAAGATGAGACGGTCGTCGTGTGGGGAATACAAGGCGCGGGAGAGGGCGCGTGCTGAGGTCCTCACTTCCTCTGCCCTTACCCCACCACATGACATGCCCAGGAATAATCTCGTCCAACCTCCAGTAAGAGTGAGTAGTGGGGCAAGAGGTAAAGTTGTACGTGAAAGAGATCAGAGAGTGATTTGGATGATACTTGCGAGGAAGGAGTGCAAATGATTGGGAGATGTATAAAAGAAAGCTGCAGGAGGTCAAGAGGAGGGTGCAAGGGTTGAAAAAGAGGGCAAACGAGAGTTGAGGTGAGAGAGAATCATTAAACTTGAGGAGAATGAAAAGATGCTTTTGAAGGAGGTAAATAACGTGCGTAAGACAAGAGAACAAATGGGAATATCGGTGAAGGTGGCAAGGGGGAAGTTAATAACAGGTAATGATGAAGTGAGAATGAGATGGAGTGAGTATTGTGAAGGCTTGTTGAATGTGTTTGATGATAGACCGGCAGATGTATAGTGTTTTGATTGGGGTGGTGTTCGAAGTGAGAGGGTCAAGGAGAATGGTTTTGGTTAAGAGAGAAGAGGTAGTGAAAACTTTACTGAAGATGAAATCCGGCAAGGCGGCGGGTTAGGATGGTATTGCAGTTGAATATATTCAGAAAGGGGGTGATTGTGTTGTTAATTGGCTGGTAAAGATATTCACTGTATGTATGGATCATGGTGAAGTGCCTGAGGATTGACGGAATGCATGCATAGTGCCATTGTACAAAGGCAAAGGGGATAAGGGTGAGTGTTCAGACTACAGAGACGTAAGTTTGTTGAGTATTCCAGAGAAATTTTATGGGAGGTTATTGATTGAGAGGGTGAAGGCATGTACAGAGCTTCAGATTGGAGAGGAGCAGTGTGGTTTCAGAAGTGGTAGAGGATGTGTGGATCAGGTGTTTGCTTTGAAATGTGTGTGAGAAATACATAGAAAAAAGTGATTGATTTCTATGTAGCATTTATGGATCTGGAGAGGACACATGACAGGGTTGATAGAGATGCTTTGTGGAAGGTCTTAAGGGCATATGGTTTGGGAAGTAAGCTGCTAGAAGCAGTGAGAAGTTTTAACCAAGGATGTAAGGCATGTGTACAAGTAGGAAAAGAGGAGAGTGATTGGTTCCCAGTGAAAGTTGGTGTGCGGCAGGAGTGTGTATGTCCCCATGGTTGTTTAATTTTCTTATGGATGGTGTGGTTAGGGAGGTAAATGCAAGAGTTTTGGAGAAAGGGGCGAGTATGCAGTCTGTCGGGGATGAGAGGGCCTGGGAAGTGAATTGTTCGCTGATGATACAGCACTGCTGGCTGATTCGAGTGAGAAACTGCAGAAGTTGGTGAGTGAGTTTGGAAAAGTGTGTAAGAAGAGAAAGTTGAAAGTATAAAGCATATGTGAATAAGAGCAAGTGTTATTAGGCTCAATAGGATTGAGGGACAAGTTGATTGGGTTGTAAGTTTGAACGGAGAAAACTTGGAGGAAATGAAGTGTTTTAGATATCTGGAAGTTGACTTAGCAGTAGATGGAACCATGGAAGCGGAAGTGATTCACAGGGTAAGGAAGGGGCGAAGGGTCTGGGAGCGATGGGAAATGTGTGGAAGGAGAGAACATTATCTCGGAGAGCAAAAATGGGTGTTTGAAAGGATAGTGGTTCCAACAATATAATATGGTTCCGAGGCGTGGGCTATAGATAGGGTTGTACGGTGGAGGGTGGATGTGGTGGAAATGAAATGTTTGAGGACATTATGTGGTGTGAGGTGGTTTGATTGAGTAAATAATGAAAAGATAAGAGAGATGTGTGGTAATAAGAAGAGTGTGGTTGAGAGGGCAGAAGAGGTTGTATTCTGAAATGGTTTGGTCACATGGAGAGAATGAGCGAGGAAAGATTGACAAAGAGGATATATGTGTCTGAGATGGAGGGAACAAGAGAAGTGGGAGACCAAATTGGAGGTGCAAGGATGGAGTGAAGAAGATTTTGAGCAATCAGGGCCTGAACATACAGGAAGGTGAAAGGCGTGCAAGGAATAGAGTGAATTGGAACAATGTGGTATACCGGAGCCGACGTGCTGTCATTGGACTGAACCAGGGCATGTGAAGCGTCCGGGGTAAACCATGGAAAGTTTTGTGGGGCCTGGATGTGGAGAGGGAGCTGTGGTTTCGGGGCATTACACATGATAGCTAGAGAATGAATGGATACATATATATATATATATATATATATATATATATATATATATATATATATATATATATATATATATATATATATATATATATATACATATATAAGAATTTTATGATTCACTTGGTGGGGGTCACTCCTCACTATGGACTGTTATGGACGTCTGTAACTTCAGAATATCGTGTTCACTTTAGGTTAGGTTAGGTTAGGTTATCTCTCTTGAAAATAACCAAAATACAATGAAGATGGTAAAGTGATGGTAGAGTGACGAGCCACCAAAATGATTCCCGGACTGAGTGAAATCCCACGAGAGCCAAGTCGAATTGATTAAGCTTGATTATCACAGGTAATAGGGTGGTAAGAGGTGATACTGCTAGAGGCATTCACTCTTATCGTGGGCTCTGATAAGGTCGATGTACGCAAGTTATCATAAGGCCATACATTCATCCGATCACCCTCATATTAATGGCTACGAACTCGTGGGGGCAAACGTTTGACTTCGAGTGAGGCGCAATGCCTCTTCTTCATTAAGACTCTTAACATATTGAGTTGTATACTTGTCAGAGTGGTCGAAATCAGCGTCACAGATACGTTTCTAAGAACAGACATGACAGTTACTTAAGGCCCACAACTGTCATTACCTGCCTCTCCTCCGTTGCGTATTAATTTTACAGGTGTTGCCCGTCAACAACCCATCTGTCAACTTTCCCACTGCCACAACACGAAGCTCAGTGTTCCTCGTCTCCTCTCCTACCGCAAGGACCTTCAAGACGACCCCATTGGTCTGTTTCCGAGTTCACGGCATCGTCTGTGTTCTCATCTTCCCTCCGTTCATTACCTGACCAGATAGTGTCATTCTGTCGTTGTGTTCCTCATATTTAAAGCATTTCTTTCGTGCGTTTACTCCCAAGTCTTCAACTCATTAGAAAGATTTCCTCTACTCTCTGGTCCTTTGTGAGGTGGAGCCATGACAGTCCACGTATGTCCCTGGCCTGCTGAAGTCTATTAGCTTCTTCCTCTCTCCTTTTGTGTATATCATGTTTAGTGATGTCCTGTCAAACGACTTCCCACTGCAAAGGAGTCTGCATACATCTGCTACGGGTACGAGCGCAGCTTGAAGTTGCAGGCGCCTTCAGAAAGGTCGTAGGTAACACCAGGACTTTTTCACAGAAATTGGTTTTTTGAGGTATACAGACATGGATAAGGTCGCCTTGTCTTTATCATTTTAGTCCATCGTCTGGTGTCATGTGTCAAACATCACGCTGCACTTCCCCTCTCCTCCTCTCCCCACGTCTTTTCCGGGCTTTCTAACCATGAAGACTCATGTGGCTGATACTTGAGCCGCTCCTCATGAAACTCCCTCATCCGTCCTGGTCCCATGGTTTGTGCTAAGAGACTCCTTAATCCAGTCAGTGTCCAGACTTACCTCTTATGTCCTGTTGTGTACCTCGCTCTTTTCCCCTGGAACGAACATTGCAGTTGACTTTGTCACTTGCTTTGCTAAAGTCAAAAAAAAGCTGACTTTCTCTAGTTGGGTTGTTACTACTGATTACGTGTTGTATTATTCTTCTCTTTATCATTATTGTGGAGGGAAATCTCTCTCTCTCTCTCTCTCTCTCTCTCTCTCTCTCTCTCTCTCTCTCTCTCTCTCTCTCTCTCTCTCTCTCTCTCTCTCTCTCTCTCTCTCTCTCTCTCTCTCTCTCTCTCTTGGCATATTTTCAATCCCTCCTCAGTTCTGGAGTGAACAAGCCCATAATGTTCCTGGGGAGTTAACGAGGCGTTGTCATCATCCCTCGACCCTAACTAAAAAGTTTAGTCAGTGAAAGTGTTCCTCTTGTCTGGGATGACGCAGTCACAGCAAAGTCAGTAGACCCTCGGCAGAGCAAAGTCAGTAGACCCTCGGTAGAGTTAGTAGGTATTCATCCTAATTTCCGAAAGTGTATTCGCGAGAAAGAAAAAGGACTCCGTCCGCCATACGGTGAGTTATGCACCTGTATCAGTTTCTGGTAACATGACGACCTCTCCTACAACCCCACTGCCTCGTCTGCCTTCTGGAATTCTACTGTCGCAACCTTGAAGTCCGGACGCGAGACCTCTTCGACTCTCGCCCAAACCTCTGTTGCAGTCAACTTCAGCATAAGTGTCAACAAAGTTTGGGCTGAGGAGAACTCCCCTGTCCTTGGCTCGCAGACTTCCTGAGCGAGCGTCGTCAGAGTGTGGGCGACGGAATTGGCCATCTGCACCTTGCAGCCACCTCGCTTGTGGCGTCTTACAGGCCAGGAATATCACAGGACCTTTGTGGATTTTCATCCTTATGGTCTAACAAGTGAACCTGTTGGATTGGAGTGGGTTGACGACCCCTGGCGTCAGCGAAGACATCAGCTGTTCTCAAGTACATTGCTCTCCAGAACACTTTTCATAGCCTTCAGAACTGAAACACCGCCAACCACAACAGCTACCAAAGAGATTCTTGTAGGACTTATACGTCATCCTGTGTACTGCTGATGCTCCACCCTCTGCTGCCTCACTAGTCCCCAGCTCCCTCCAGGTTCGCCTGTCCAGCAAGCTTCTCGGTGTCACTTTTTGGACGTCGAACTAAGCTGTACCGTCATCATCATCATCAGATTTCCAGGTATCGTCTCCACATCTTCTCGTCGACTCGAAGCGCTTCGACTCCCTCCATCTGAACAAAGGGAACATCTGCACATCTTTCCCCAAACCATCCATGTCTCCCTCATACCTCCATCCTCTTTCCTCATCCACCGTACCATAGGAACAACTGATAAAGATTCAGAAAAGGGCATTTAAGATCATCCTGGGTGCCTCTTACACCACTGACCAAGAGGTGATAACCTGATAATCACAATAATCCTAACGACTCTTTCCAGCCATCCTTTTGGATCTCAGTATGAAGCTGCTGCAATATGGTCCCCATCTTCGCCTAATGTTGACACCTCGTGTGGCTCGGCACCACCACCGCGTCATGCCCATCCAAGCTCGTAAACACGGTAGAGAGAGAGAGAGAAAAAAAAAGTATCCTACCGCATCATGTGTGAAACAATATGACACCCCGGACGAAGGATTTCGAGAAATTGCCATCACTCTGGCCTCACACCGGTAGCCCTGTTATCGTGATATCGTAATGTATCGCTTGATAGCGACATTTCCCGTCATTTGTCACAATAAAGGTTATCCTGGCTTCACATTTCGTCGAGTTAACTATAAAAGTTTTTGGTTACCGGAATCATTTGGAACTTTGTCACACACGTTGACGCTCACCGACCCTACCGAGTGAACACGAGTCGTATCGGTCATTTCGAAATTCATCGCACACCCGTCCAGGAAGATATTTTTTTGTTTGTGTGCCGTGTGTGCATACATACTGCAACGTGATCAAGCCCCATGCCAGCCATTGCGAATATCGTCTGTGATCTGTAGGGAGTAGATGAATGGACGACCTTGTGGAACACTACGTCTGAGATGCAAATGTGTCATATGTACAATAAGAGAGAACACCTTAAACCTCCTGGGCCCAAGACTCTTCACCACCTTACTATGTGCCATCATCATCATGGGATGCTGCACGGTAGAGAAGTGCACTGGACAAGTACCTACACAGTGTACCAGACCAGCCAGGCTGTGTGGGGGCCTGAGGGAGGGATGCGGCTTCCAACACCTTGCTCGACCAAACGACCCAACCCATCCAGCAGCCTGGGCCCAGCCTGGGCTGTGGGGGCCTGAGGGATGCGGCTTCCAACACCTTGCTCGACCAAACGACCCAACCCATCCAGCAGCCTGGGCCCAGCCTGGGCTGTGGGGGCCTGAGGGAGGGATGCGGCTTCCAACACCTTGCTCGACCAAACGACCCAACCCATCCACCAGCCTGGGCCCAGCCTGGGCTGTGGGGGCCTGAGGGATGCGGCTTCCAACACCTTGCTCGACCAAACGACCCAACCCATCCAGCAGCCTGGGCCCAGCCTGGGCTGTGGGGGCCTGAGGGATGCGGCTTCCAACACCTTGCTCGACCAAACGACCCAACCCATCCAGCAGCCTGGGCCCAGCCTGGGCTGTGGGGGCCTGAGGGAGGGATGCGGCTTCCAACACCTTGCTCGACCAAACGACCCAACCCATCCACCAGCCTGGGCCCAGCCTGGGCTGTGGGGGCCTGAGGGATGCGGCTTCCAACACCTTGCTCGACCAAACGACCCAACCCATCCAGCAGCCTGGGCCCAGCCTGGGCTGTGGGGGCCTGAGGGATGCGGCTTCCAACACCTTGCTCGACCAAACGACCCTACCCATCCAGCAGCCTGGGCCCAGCCTGGGCTGTGGGGGCCTGAGGGATGCGGCTTCCAACACCTTGCTCGACCAAACGACCCAACCCATCCACCAGCCTGGGCCCAGCCTGGGCTGTGGGGGCCTGAGGGATGCGGCTTCCAACACCTTGCTCGACCAAACGACCCAACCCATCCAGCAGCCTGGGCCCAGCCTGGGCTGTGGGGGCCTGAGGGAGGGATGCGGCTTCCAACACCTTGCTCGACCAAACGACCCAACCCATCCACCAGCCTGGGCCCAGCCTGGGCTGTGGGGGCCTGAGGGAGGGATGCGGCTTCCAACACCTTGCTCGACCAAACGACCCAACCCATCCACCAGCCTGGGCCCAGCCTGGGCTCTGAAGGTGAAGGAACCCCTCAAAGACTTTCCCCAGAGTATATTGTCTATTGAACGTTCCCCCCTGTTGATAGACCCACTTTTTTGTGTACTTTGTCTATTTTCATCTTTTGGCTGCTATTGATTCAATAGATCCCTTAATTATTATTATTATTATTATTATTATTATTATTATTATTATTATTATTATTATTATTATTATTATTATTGTTGTTGTTGTATAAATACACACACACACACACACACACACACACACACACACACACACACATACACACTGCTAGTGACAGTGACGGCAACTATTACGCTGGTGGTAACAGTGACTCCAGTCTCTACACTAGTGGTAACAGTGACTCCAGTCTCAACACTAGTAGTAACAGTGACTCCAGTCACTGCACTAGTGGTAACAGTGACTCCAGTCTCTACACTAGTGGTAACAGTGACTCAAGTCACTGCACTAGAGGTAACAGTGACTCCAGTCTCTACACTAGTGGTAACAGTGACTCCAGTCCCTGCACTGGTGGTAACAGTGACTCAAGTCTCTACACTGGTTTTAACAGTGACTCCAGTCACTGCACTCGTGGTAACAGTGACTCAAGTCTCTACACTGGTTTTAACAGTGACTCCAGTCACTGCACTCGTCCTGCGAGAGACGTATGAATGAAATACATTTAAATGTTCAAGTTAATCTTCACTGTTTACGGAAATGAATTTTCACAGTTTGCTTTGCGCTAATACCCGAGATAACACAGTACTTCAGGTGTAAAAATACAGTGTAATTTTTTTTATATAGAAAATGTGGTGCTGAAATTTTCCCATTGCTGTTATTTGAATTTTCATATGTTCAGGGAAGAGAATTTAGGCGATGTTAACTTTTATCTTTCTTGCCAACCTCATTAGTTGATTCGTAACTTTATTCGAATTGTATTTCCGTTCCCTGCGACTGGATGTAGCGCATCCCTGGAGCCGTATGAACCTGTGGTAAAGATCACAATTGAGTGTATGATTAAGTGTATTCCTTTTCTCCGCGGGGAAATGAGACGCGCTGAGTTCACAAGTGCACTTTCGTGTAATAATCATATCATCAGGGGAGATACAAGAGAGAAATATAACAGTCAGTTGATATACAACGAAGAGACGTTTCTAGGACGCCATTTGGTAAACAAGCGAGCTAGAGAGATGGATAGATAGATGCAAAAAAAAAAAAAATCACAACAAACACGTGTCTTCGTAAATGCAGAAGCACCACTTGGGAAAGGAAGCGCGGGAGTCCTGAGCGCTTTCGTGTATTACCACATCTTCTGAGGACTAGTTACAAAGAACGAAAGAAGATACAATACAGGTTATCAATGCAGAACTGGAGGACACATGGAATGGGGTCAAGTGACCTTGTAATCTGTGAGAGGTGAGGTTGGCACAAGGGGTCTGTGTGACCCACGCTTAACCTAACCTTGACCTGACAACTCCTGAGTGACCGCTATCAGGTCAAACCAGACACAAGGCTGACTTACATAATGCAACATATATATACTCAAGAATAACTGATACAACTTTTTTTTACAGTTATCTCTACAATAAATATATCTTATTTGTATATACATGACTGATGTTCATATCATGGTGTATAATCATGGTGCATTGTATATTTCTTCCATTCCCCATACCAACACCCATTTCCCAGTCGAGTGAGTGATTACTTCTTAGCTACGATACACAAGCAAGGCATCACGGTTACCGGTAGGCCAATACATATCCCGTTTTATTCTAGTATCCAATCCCTCACCTGTTTCCCCTGGGGGAGGAAATGCATTGCAATCTCTACATGGACTGTGATGGATACATGTAGTGACTCCAGCAGGAGAATTCATCACGTGTGTACCTTAACACTGCCTCTGTGGCGTCGTGCAAGGGGTGCCTCGGGTCCTGACACCACAAACCCTCATGGTTATATATATATAAAGGTCTGGCCAGCAGGACGCCACACACACCCTACCCGAGTATGTGTAGCAATGATGCCAAGGTTCACGAAGGAGGTCAAGAATGGTGAGGATTTGCATCGGCTTGCAAGGGGACCTAGACACTACTCCTCTAGGGTTGGTGTTGATACTGGGTTGATGAGAGTTGTAAGAGTAAAATGCAGAGCAACGAGGATGAGGCGCGGTGAAAGAAGGCCTCGGAGGATGCAATTCTTATCCGGCGGAGGAAGATAAGCTGTAGGAATCCGTAACTGACAAGGGCTTCGAAGTCGATACTGTGCTTAATCTGTCGCCGCCCTTACCTCTCTCTCTCTCTCTCTCTCTCTCTCTCTCTCTCTCTCTCTCTCTCTCTCTCTCTCTCTCTCTCTCTCTCTCTCTCTCTCTCTCTCTCTCTCTCTCTCTCTCTCTCTCTCTCTCTCTCTCTCTCTCTCTCTCTCTCTCTCTCTCTCTCTCTCTCTCTCTCTCTCGTAGGATTGTGAGGAGGAAGTCATGTCTCCCGGCAAATGGTAGACTCTCATTTGAGATTCATGAGTACGGGAGTGTTCAGCGAACCACTCGTATCGTAAACTGAGCCAAAACTACCATGTTTCTCAAACCTTTTGTTGAACGCACTTCAAAGGAAAATATAGAAACGATGGAGGAGGTCCAGAGGAGGAGAGCAGTGAACATGGGTCTTATAAGTGAGACGGTTACTTTACAATGAGAGGTTCGAGGCTATAGATTCTTGCCCACCACGGATGAACGAGGGTTAGTGGGCAACTTGATCACAGCCTCGCAAGTTTCTAAACCAGTTTGACGATTTGGACAGCGTGTTGATGCCAGACACTGAAGTAATTTGGCGATAGAACAACAAGAGGTTAACAACAGCAATTAAGCAAGAAAAAAGAAAAAAAAAACATTATTAGAATAGATAGAAAGAATAGCATAGACGTCGAAATTTAAAAGCAATCATCATTAAGTACAAGAGATGGTGGTGGTGATGGGGAGGGGAGGCACGAGTGTAGAACTCACCCACCTTCTCCCCCAACCCTCCTTCCTTCCTCTTCCCTCCTCCCCCATACAATAGATAAGGAGACGAACAGGTGTGTCATTGACGGAGATAAGGATCCATCCATTCTTATCTACAGTGTGGCTACTTACGCAAGCAACCCTGGCCACACTACGCGAGTCGGTACCTGTGTAGGTGCAGCGGCCAACGCTACAGCGGCCAGGTACCTGTGATCACACACACACACACACACACATGGAGGGATAGCATTTTCATATGTTATGTTCATGATTTAAGGTTCGGTCATGATGATAGATTTCATTTACATTTTCTCGGGTGCTATTTCCCTTTTTTTGTCTGTGTGTGTGTGCGTGTGTGTGTGTGTGTGTGTGTGTGTGTGTGTGTGTGTTATATGCTGCGTGGTTGGACTCCTTGTTACAACTGGAATAGCTAGAGGTATTAAGTATTATGCTGAACGGTTTTTAGGTATAATGCTGAACAGGCTTTAGGTATAATGCTGAACGGGTTTTAGTTATAATGCTGAACGGGTTTTAGGATACGTATTATGCTGAACGGTTTTTACGTATTATGCTGAACGGTTTTTAGGTATAATGTTGAACGGTTTTTAGAATACGTATTATGACGCACGATTTTTAGGTTACGTATTATGCTGAAACATTTCATTTCATGTCATGCTGACAGTTCTTGTGTCATGTATTATGCTGGAAAAATTTATGATCTATACTATGCTGAAAGTTACTGTATCATGTATTATGCTGTATGGTGTTATATTACGTAATATGCTGAGAGGTTTTGTATTATGCATTATGCTGTAAGTATTCGTTTTTTCCCCCAGTGGGCAGTGGCAGTGGTGTTATGTATAATGACAGTTGCCCTGAACAGTGTTCTCCAGTTCTACAGAACTGTTCTGTACTTGATGACACCGAGGGAAATAACAATCCCACCTTGATTAAGTCAGTGGCGGGGGAGGGATGGTGAGGCGTTAGAGGTTGACGCTCGCCACTGAGGAAAAGATGGTATAAGGTATAAGATAGGCTTGTGCCCCCTCAACCCCACTGGGTAGTAGCTGGGAATCTCGCGAGACCTCGCATTCACACGTCTCGTACACTGGAACATGTGGACACTGGAACATGGGAACACTGGAACATGTGGACACTGGAACATGAGGACACTGGAACACGAGGACACTGGAACACGAGGACACTGGAACATGTGGACACTGGAACACGAGGACACTGGAACACGAGGACACTGGAACATGTGGACACTGGAACATGAGGACACTGGAACATGAGGACACTGGAACACGAGGACACTGGAACACGAGGACACTGGAACATGTGGACACTGGAACACGAGGACACTGGAACACGAGGACACTGGAACATGTGGACACTGGAACATGAGGACACTGGAACATGAGGACACTGGAACATGTGGACACTGGAACATGAGGACACTGGAACACGAGGACACTGGAACACGAGGACACTGGAACACGAGGACACTGGAACACGAGGACACTGGAACATGAGGACACTGGAACACGAGGACACTGGAACATGAGGACACTGGAACATGAGGACACTGGAACATGAGGACACTGGAACACGAGGACACTGGAACACGAGGACACTGGAACATGGGACACTGGAACATGACGCTGGAACATGAGGACACTGTAACATGTGGACACTGGAACATGTGGACACTGGAACATGTGGACACTGGAACATGGGGACACTGGAACATGAGGACACTGGAACATGAGGACACTGGAACATGAGAACACTGGAACATGGGGACACTGGAACATGAGAACACTGGAACATGTGGACACTGGAACATGAGGACACTGGAACATGAGGACACTGGAACATGGGAACACTGGAACATGTGGACACTGGAACATGTGGACACTGGAACATGAGGACACTGGAACATGAGGACACTGGAACATGAGGACACTGGAACATGAGAACACTGGAACATGAGGACACTGGAACATGAGGACACTGGAACATGAGGACACTGGAACATGAGAACACTGGAACATGGGGACACTGGAACATGAGAACACTGGAACATGAGGACACTGGAACATGGGGACACTGGAACATGAGGACACTGGAACATGTGGACACTGGAACATGGGAACACTGGAACATGAGGACACTGGAACATGAGGACACTGGAACATGAGGACACTGGAACATGAGGACACTGGAACATGAGGACACTGGAACATGAGGACACTGGAACATGAGGACACTGGAACATGAGGACACTGGAACATGACACTGGAACATGAGGACACTGGAACATGAGGACACTGGAACATGAGGACACTGGAACATGGGGACACTGGAACATGAGGACACTGGAACATGAGGACACTGGAACATGAGGACACTGGAACATGTGGACACTGGAACATGAGGACACTGGAACATGAGGACACTGGAACATGTGGACACTGGAACATGAGGAACACTGGAACATGTGGACACTGGAACATGAGGACACTGGAACATGTGGACACTGGAACATGAGGACACTGGAACATGTGGACACTGGAACATGAGGACACTGGAACATGTGGACACTGGAACATGAGGACACTGGAACATGTGGACACTGGAACATGAGGACACTGGAACATGTGGACACTGGAACATGAGGACACTGGAACATGTGGACACTGGAACATGAGGACACTGGAACATGTGGACACTGGAACATGAGGACACTGGAACATGTGGACACTGGAACATGAGGACACTGGAACATGAGGACACTGGAACATGAGGACACTGGAACATGAGGACACTGGAACATGAGGACACTGGAACATGTGGACACTGGAACATGAGGACACTGGAACATGTGGACACTGGAACATGAGGACACTGGAACATGTGGACACTGGAACATGTGGACACTGGAACATGAGGACACTGGAACATGTGGACACTGGAACATGGGACACTGGAACATGTGGACACTGGAACATGTGGACACTGGAACATGGGGACACTGGAACATGAGGACACTGGAACATGAGGACACTGGAACATGTGGACACTGGAACATGAGGACACTGGAACATGAGGACACTGGAACATGAGGACACTGGAACATGTGGACACTGGAACATGAGGACACTGGAACATGAGGACACTGGAACATGTGGACACTGGAACATGAGGACACTGGAACATGTGGACACTGGAACATGTGGACACTGGAACATGGGGACACTGGAACATGTGGACACTGGAACATGGGACACGGGAACATGGGGACACTGGAACATGGGGACACTGGAACATGACGCTGGAACATGACGACACTGGAACATGTGGACACTGGAACATGAGGACACTGGAACATGAGGACACTGGAACATGAGGACACTGGAACATGAGGACACTGGAACATGAGGACACTGGAACATGGGGACACTGGAACATGAGGACACTGGAACATGGGGACACTGGAACATGAGGACACTGGAACATGGGAACACGGGAACATGAGGACACTGGAACATGAGGACACTGGAACATGGGGACACTGGAACATGGGAACACGGGAACATGAGGACACTGGAACATGAGGACACTGGAACATGGGGACACTGGAACATGAGGACACTGGAACATGGGAACACGGGAACATGACGCTGGAACATGACGACACTGGAACATGTGGACACTGGAACATGAGGACACTGGAACATGAGGACACTGGAACATGGGAACACGGGAACATGACGCTGGAACATGACGACACTGGAACATGTGGACACTGGAACATGAGGACACTGGAACATGGGGACACTGGAACATGTGGACACTGGAACATGGGAACACGGGAACATGGGGACACTGGAACATGGGGACACTGGAACATGTGGACACTGGAACATGTGGACACTGGAACATGGGAACACGGGAACATGGGGACACTGGAACATGGGGACACTGGAACATGGGGACACTGGAACATGAGGACACTGGAACATGGGGACACTGGAACATGGGAACACGGGAACATGGGGACACTGGAACATGTGGACACTGGAACATGGGAACACGGGAACATGGGAACACGGGAACATGAGGACACTGGAACATGAGGACACTGGAACATGAGGACACTGGAACATGGGAACACGGGAACATGACGCTGGAACATGACGACACTGGAACATGTGGACACTGGAACATGAGGACACTGGAACATGGGACACTGGAACATGTGGACACTGGAACATGGGAACACGGGAACATGGGGACACTGGAACATGGGGACACTGGAACATGTGGACACTGGAACATGTGGACACTGGAACATGGGAACACGGGAACATGGGGACACTGGAACATGGGGACACTGGAACATGGGGACACTGGAACATGAGGACACTGGAACATGGGGACACTGGAACATGGGAACACGGGAACATGGGGACACTGGAACATGTGGACACTGGAACATGGGAACACGGGAACATGGGAACACGGGAACATGAGGACACTGGAACATGGGGACACTGGAACATGTGGACACTGGAACATGAGGACACTGGAACATGGGGACACTGGAACATGGGAACACGGGAACATGGGGACACTGGAACATGTGGACACTGGAACATGGGGACACTGGAACATGTGGACACTGGAACATGGGGACACTGGAACATGTGGACACTGGAACATGTGGACACTGGAACATGTGGACACTGGAACATGTGGACACTGGAACATGGGGACACTGGAACATGACACTGGAACATGTGGACACTGGAACATGTGGACACTGGAACATGGGGACACTGGAACATGTGGACACTGGAACATGAGGACACTGGAACATGAGGACACTGGAACATGTGGACACTGGAACATGTGGACACTGGACACTGGAACATGAGGACACTGGAACATGTGGACACTGGAACATGTGGACACTGGACACTGGAACATGAGGACACTGGAACATGTGGACACTGGAACATGTGGACACTGGAACATGGGGACACTGGAACATGTGGACACTGGAACATGGGGACACTGGAACATGGGAGTGAGGATAATGTTCCGTAGTCACCCCCCCGCCCCCCAACAGGTACAGGACCCCTCCACGTAATGGTAAACTCTACACACCACTGCGAAACTGCACACCACACCCACAGTCTGCGAGGCTGGTAAGACACACACACACACACACACACACACACACACACACACACACACACACACACACACTCTCTCGTTCCCGAAGAGAAATACGCTCGTAAGAGAGAGAGAGAGAGAGAGAGAGAGAGAGAGAGAGAGAGAGAGAGAGAGAGAGAGAGAGAGAGAAATTAGAGATACCGGAGCAATCACAGTCTTCACAAAACTCTCAGTAGGGGCAGGAGAGAGACATCCTCAGAAAACGGGAATAAGTAAACAAACGGGTCCTGGCAGGGAGGGAGGTCCCATGTGAGGTGATGTCATTTATCCCCAAACCGATTTGCCGTTGATCCAAGGGTTTGGAGCGGACGACCCTTTTGACGGTCGGGAGAGGCGAGAGGGGAGAGCACTGAGCCAGAGGGAGAGGGAGGGAGGGAGAGATGGATAATGATGAGGCGGGGAAAAGAGTGGGAGGAGAGGACGCGGGTGAGAGGCGTAGGGAGGAGGTGGTGGAGAGAGACGGGATGTGAGTGGGAGGGGAGTGATGGGGAGTGAGTGGGAAGGGAGAGACGGGGAGTAAGTTGGTGGGGAGAGACGGGATGTGAGTGGGAGGGGAGAGACGGGGAGTGAGTGGGAAGGGAGAGACGGGGAGTAAGTAGGTGGGGAGAGACGGGATGTGAGTGGGAAGGGGAGGACGGGATGTGAGTGGGAGGGGGAAGACGGGGAGTAAGTGGGTGGGGAGAGACGGGAGTGAGTGGGAGGGGAGAGACGGGGAGTGAGTGGGAGTGGAGAGACGGGAAGTGAGTGGGAGTGGAGAGACGGGAAGTGAGTGGGAGGGGGAAGACGGGGAGTGAGTGGGAGAGGAGAGACGGGATGTGAGTGGGAGAAGAGAGACGGGATGTGAGTGGGAGAGGAGAGACGGGATGTGAGTGGGAGAGGAGAAGACGAGGAGTGAGTGGGAGAGGAGAGACGGGATGTGAGTGGGAGGGGAGAGACGAGAGGGACAGCTGTGACCACGCGGCGAGGGAACATGAGACGGAAGAGACGGAAAGTGACAGAGGTGAGGTTGTGGCAGGTGGGGGTGAGATGCTGGCAGACGGGCCGGACGCTGAGGTGAGAGAGAGAGAGAGAGAGAGAGAGAGAGAGAGAGAGAGAGAGAGAGAGAGAGAGAGAGAGAGAGAGGAGGGCCCCCCAGCACATACTACCACCCTGACTGTGGTTACTGAGAGCAGCCAATTTCTTCCCTATTTTTCTTCTGGAGGAGGGGAAATGGGTAAGGTAAATGATGGGGGTGTAGCTGTTTGATGGGTAGGTGATGGGGGAGTAGTTGTTTGATGGGTAAGGTAAATGATGGGGGTGTAGCTGTTTGATGGGTAGGTGATGGGGGAGTAGTTGTTTGATGGGTAAGGTAAATGATGGGGGTGTAGCTGTTTGATGGGTAGGTGATGGGGGAGTAGTTGTTTGATGGGTAAGGTAAGTGATGGGGGTGTAGCTGTTTGATGGGTAGGTGATGGGGGAGCAGTTGTTTGATGGGTAAGGTAAGTGATGGGGGTGTAGCTGTTTGATGGGTAGGTGATGGGGGAGTAGTTGTTTGATGGGTAAGGTAAGTGATGGGGGTGTAGCTGTTTGATGGGTAGGTGATGGGGGAGTAGTTGTTTGATGGGTAAGGTAAGTGATGGGGTGTAGCTGTTTGATGGGTAGGTGATGGGGGAGTAGTTGTTTGATGGGTAAGGTAAGTGATGGGGTGTAGCTGTTTGATGGGTAGGTGATGGGGGAGTAGCTGTTTGATGGGTAAGGTAAGTGATGGGGTGTAGCTGTTTTATGGGTAAGTGATGGGGTGTAGCTGTTTGATGGGTAGGTGATGGGGAGTAGTTGTTTGATGGGTAAGGTAAGTGATGGGGTGTAGCTGTTTTATGGGTAAGTGATGGGGTGTAGCTGCTTGATGGGTAAGGTAAGTGATGGGGGTGTAGCTGTTTGATGGGTAGGTGATGGGGAGTAGTTGTTTGATGGGTAAGGTAAGTGATGGGGTGTAGCTGTTTTATGGTTAAGTGATGGGGTGTAGCTGTTTGATGGGTAAGGTAAGTGATAGGGGTGTAGCTGTTTGGTAGGTAAGGTGGGCAGGAACAAAACCTTTACCACTGGGAAAAAGACAAAACATTTTGGAGGAAGAATATCTTCCCCAGCATGAACACTGGGACAGGAACAGAACAGAGGGATGACTGGAACGCTGAACGAGGGAAGGAACGGAACAACGAGAGAGAACCACTGAACATGGCTCTCGAGAGCCAAGTGAAGGAAGAGAAGAAAAAAAGATAATGTTCAGGATTTAGGAGATCTAGACGTGCAAGGGCAAGAGAGTGGGCAGGATTTGGGGAGGAAGTATGGCGGAGATTAGTGGGGGAGAGAACTGAGGATGGGGAGAGACGGACGGACGGACGGAGGCTTCCACGTTGTGTAGGGGCGTCAGCCGGGGAGACGAGGGCTGGGAACGGCTCCTGGTGATGTGTGGCCAGCAGCACCGGGGGGGGAACTGCAGGAAGACCTGGAGACGGGAGGAAGATCTGGTGATGGGAGGAGGACTAGAGGATGGGAGGAGGACTAGGGGATGGGAGGGAGACCTGGTGATAGGAGGACTAGGGGATGGGAGGAGGACCTGGGGATGGGAGGGAGACCTGGTGATAGAAGGACCAGGGGATGGGAGGAGGACCTGGAGATGGGAGGGAGACCTGGTGATAGGAGAACTAGGGGATGGGAAGAGGACCTGGAGATGGGAGGGAGACCTGGTGATAGGAGGACTAGGGGATGGGAGGAGGACCTGGAGATGGGAGGGAGACCTGGTGATAGAAGGACTAGGGGATGGGAGGAGGACCTGGAGATGGGAGGGAGACCTGGTGATAGGAGGACTAGGGGATGGGAGGAGGACCTGGAGATGGGAGGGAGACCTGGTGATAGGAGGACTAGGGGATGGGAGGAGGACCTGGAGATGGGAGGGAGACCTGGTACTAGGAGGACTAGGGGATGGGAAGAAGACCTGGAGATGGGAGGGAGACCTGGTAATAGGAGGACTAGGGGATGGGAAGAGGACCTGGGGATGGGAGGGAGACCTGGTAATAGGAGGACTAGGGGATGGGAGGAGGACCTGGAAGTGGGAGGCGGAACTGGAGATGGGAGGGGGACCTGAGGATGGCAGTGAGATCTGGAGATACGGAAGGACCTGGAGATAAGGAAGGACCTGGAGATAGGGAAGGACCTGGAGATGGGAGGGGGACCTGGAGATGGGAGGGGGACCTTGAAGTACAGGGAGAATCAGAGGAAGACAGTAGGAGAGAGAGACGGGAGGAAGGTACGAGGAATGTGGAGTGACAGAGGAAATGAAAGTTGGAATGAAGGCAGAGAAGAGGACAACATGAATGAATGAAGCAGAAATGAATGAATGAAGTCGAAGGGGATAGAAATAAGAGGAATGAAACGTAATAAGACAGGAGAAAGTAGGCATGAAAGGTGAGGGTGGAGGAGGAGGAGAGGTATGACAGAAGGAAGACAGTGGGAAATGGAGAGTGAGGGGATTGAACAGGAGGAGTGACGTGAGGAAGACAGAAGGAATAGATGGGAGATGTCGCACGGCAGACAACGGGAATGGTGGTCCATGAGAAGAGTCGCGAGACGAGAGGTGATGCAGGAACATACGGTGGAGGGAAGGTAAATGGCAGTGGAGGGAAGGTAGGAGGGTAAATGGCAGTGGATGGAAGGTAGGAGGGTAAATGGCAGTGGAGGGAAGGTAGGAGGGTAAATGGCAGTGGAGGGAAGGTAGGAGGGTAAATGGCAGTGGAGGGAAGGTAAGAGGGTAAATGGCAGTGGAGGGAAGGTAGGAGGGTAAATGGCAGTGGAGGGAAGGTAGGAGGGTAAATGGCAGTGGAGGGAAGGTAGGAGGGTAAATGGCAGTGGAGGGAAGGTAGGAGGGTAAATGGCAGTGGAGGGAAGGTAGGAGGGTAAATGGCAGTGGAGGGAAGGTAAGAGGGTAAATGGCAGTGGAGGGAAGGTAGGAGGGTAAATGGCAGTGGAGGGAAGGTAGGAGGGTAAATGGCAGTGGAGGGAAGGTAGGAGGGTAAATGGCAGTGGAGGGAAGGTAGGAGGGTAAATGGCAGTGGAGGGAAGGTAGGAGGGTAAATGGCAGTGGAGTGAAGGTGGGAGGGTAAATGGCAGTGGAGGGAAGGTAGGAGGGTAAATGGCAGTGGAGTGAAGGTGGGAGGGTAAATGGCAATGGATGGAAGGTAGGAGGGTAAATGGCAGTGGAGGGAAGGTGGGAGGGTAAATGGCAGTGGAGGGAAGGTAGGAGGGTAAATGGCAGTGGAGGGAAGGTAGGAGGGTAAATGGCAGTGGAGGGAAGGTAGGAGGGTAAATGGCAGTGGAGGGAAGGTAGGAGGGTAAATGGCAGTGGAGGGAAGGTGGGAGGGTAATTGGCAATGGATGGAAGGTAGGAGGGTAAATGGCAGTGGAGGGAAGGTAGGAGGGTAAATGGCAGTGGAGGGAAGGTAGGAGGGTAAATGGCAGTGGAGGGAAGGTAGGAGGGTAAATGGCAGTGGAGGGAAGGTAGGAGGGTAAATGGCAGTGGATGGAAGGTAGGAGGGTAATTGGCAATGGATGGAAGGTAGGAGGGTAAATGGCAGTGGAGGGAAGGTAGGAGGGTAAATGGCAGTGGAGGGAAGGTAGGAGGGTAAATGGCAGTGGAGGGAAGGTAGGAGGGTAAATGGCAGTGGATGGAAGGTAGGAGGGTAATTGGCAATGGATGGAAGGTAGGAGAATAAATGGCAGTGGAGGGAAGGTAGGAGGGTAAATGGCAGTGGAGGGAAGGTAGGAGGGTAAATGGCAGTGGAGGGAAGGTAGGAGGGTAAATGGCAGTGGAGGGAAGGTAGGAGGGTAATTGGCAATGGATGGAAGGTAGGAGGGTAAATGGCAGTGGAGGGAAGGTAGGAGGATAAATGGCAGTGGAGGGAAGGTAGGAGGGTAAATGGCAGTGGAGGGAAGGTAGGAGGGTAAATGGCAGTGGAGGGAAGGTAGGAGGGTAAATGGCAGTGGAGGGAAGGTGGGAGGGTAAATGGCAGTGGATGGAAGGTAGGAGGGTAAATGGCAGTGGAGGGAAGGTGGGAGGGTAAATGGCAGTGGGGGGGGGGAGGTGAAGGCTCCTCTCTACCCACCGCTATAGATGGAGACAGGATAGTAGAGCAGAAGGCTCCTCCCCACCCACCAACAAGGAGGTCAGAGGAGCCACATACAGAACTGCTACATGAAGGAACTGCTGTACAGAGTAAGACGATACCACTGCTCTCCTCCACCATAAACCCTCCCTCACTCACTTTCCGTCCCTCCCATGTACTCCAGTGGGACTTTTACGACGGAGGAAGGAGCAAGTGATGGAATATGAGACTATTGCACACGTACGCGACACGAGGTAGACAGCATGTCGTCGGCAGTGAGATCAGCCACGGAGGGGGCGGTCATGAGAAGAGAACCGTGGGAATAAAGGAGGGGAGGAGGCTGCCAGTAGGGGAGAGGAAGAGTCAGAGGGATCATAGCGCCACCAGGAGGAACTGGAGGCGAGGGAAGTCGAGGAGGATAAAGTGCCGGGGATGGTGAGGGCTTAGGGCAGCTCTGAGTGCTCAAGCCTACGCGCTGTGTCCAGGTGGGTGAGCTCCTGGGAGAGCTATTGAGTGCCTAGGACACTCCCCTGAGTATCTAGGGCCGTTCTTGAGTGCCTGGGGCGGGTCTTGAGTGCCTGGGGCGGCTCTTGAGTGCCTGGGGCAACTCCTGAGTGTCTAGGATATTTATGAGTGCCTAGAATATTCACTCCCTGAGTGCCCTATGGCAGCTCTTGAGAGATTGGGATAGCTCCTGAGTGCTTAGGATAGGTATGAGTGCCTGTGACATCCCTCTGAGTACCTGAAGCAGTTCTTGAGTCTCAGGGGCAGCTCCTGAGTGCTAGGACAGCTCATGAGTGCCTAGGGTAGCTCTTGAGTGCCAAGGACATTAGTGAGTGCCAAGAGTAATTCGTGAGTGCTAAAGGCAGCTCTTGAATGCCAAAGGCAGCTTCTGAGTGCCCGGGACAGCTAGTGAGTGCCAGAAGCAGCTCTTGAGTGCCAGAGGCAGTTCTTGAGTCACACGTCACAGATAACACAATAACGGTGTTAAAATCTCCTTCGTTACCAATATCACCATCATCAGTATTATGATTATTATCATCATCATAATGATAATGATGATAATAATAATGATAATAATAATAATGATAATGAAAATAATAATGATAATAATAATAATAATAATAATAATTATTATTATTATTATTATTATTATTATTATTATTATTATTATTATTATTATTATCATTATTATTATTATTATAACAATAATAATAACAGTAACCAATTTATTAAATTAACAACAATCAAAGGCTGAAAATATACAAAGAAAATGTGATCCATGTAAATACTGGACCTGTAGGAAAAAAGAGGAAGGGGGTTAGACAGACAGTGTTTACTCAAGCACTGGGATGGGGGTGTTCTGATCGTACACGCTCGGGTAGGCTCGATGCGAGTGTGGTGGCGAACTGCAACACGGGGACGAGGGATCTCATGCAGCAGGAGGAGACAGGTGCGAGGTGGTGCTGTAACGTCTTCCCGAGCTGTCGGATGACCTCCAGGTTGATGGTACGAGAGACTCGGAAGGACCCGTTGATCTTTGCATGCCCTTTTCTTCTTCGCTTTGAAACGTCGTAAGGGAGGGAGGGAGACCAGGCAGGGAGGAGGGAGTAGGTGGGTCTGGAAGCAATAAAAGTTATGTAGATGTTCTTGAGTTCAGCCTCAAGGGGGGTCCAGGTGTGGGAGACTGTGGTAGACTGGTGTTGGTGTGTTCCTTCCAGCTTATGTGTGGCGTTCGGAGTTACAATTGAGAAGCTTGCTTGACTTGAAAAACCAGAAGGGGGCTGGAACCAGTACCTATAAAGTGTACCAGACTAGCCAGGCTGTGGTGGGGCTATGTGGGCCTGAGGGCTGCGGCTTCCAACAGCTTGCTCGACCAAACAACCCAGCCCAACAACCTGGACACAGCCTGGGTTGTGGGGGGGGGGGTAGAAAATCCCCGAAGACTTCACCAGGCATTCACCAGGTATTCACTAGTTATTCACCAGGCCTAGTGAGACATTCAGGCTGGGATGAGGGTGTAAGTGAGGGTGATGTTGGTGGTTTTGGTTGGTGGTGACTTTACTGGTGCTGGTCCAGCCCTGGAGGTCATTATTGGTGTGCTGGAAAGCCAGTGTAGTCGGGAGGGCTGTTGTCAGCGCTCTAACCAAATGGGAGAGTCGTCAACACGCAGCCATGAAGCAGGTGCATCCACCATGACATTATTTAGAAGAATGAGAAACCGCGAGGGTTTCAGCAGTCGTACCCTGCACGACGCCACAAGTGAGGGAGTGGAAGTTGTGAGGATGACACCACGGTATGGTGCAGCCTGGCGACACGTATTGAAACAGTCTGCAAGCCATGGGATGAGATTTCTCTCTGCAGTCCAGTGTTGATGGCTTCGTCGATGGTTATAGTATGGCGAGCGAGGTCGAGGGCTTTGGTGAAGTCAGGTGAGATGAGAGCCACAGAGGCCATGCGAACTGTCGAGGTTGCCATAGATAAAGAAACTTGACAAGGTGGTGGATAGTAGAAGACAAAGATACCACCAACCCTGTTGAGTTTCATAGGTAGTTCAGTGAGCCTCGTGGATGTCATTAACATGAAACATGTGTGACTGTGTTTCCACGACAGATGCGTATATTGACTCAGGGGTTGTCGGGGCCAGAGAGCAGGTTGGGAGACTGATGGTTTCAAGGAGGGAAACCCCCTACCTTGGTAGTTGGTGGCGAAAATAATTGTTAACAGATTGATTTACTGGAAAGGCTGATTGACACAGGGTAAGGATGGAGAGTCAACTTGTTCAAACCGCTCAACTCCTCCAGTTCCCCATACCCCCTGGCTGATGTCGGACTGTCTCGGGTTACTTCTGACTGGTCGAATAACAACCGATTCTTTCCTGGTGCATCTCTAACGAACTGATGTGTCACGTACGTTGCCGTGTGGAGGTTAGTGTGGTAGAAGGCCGGGGGGGTCTCGTCCTTGCACCACCGCATGGTGTAACCCAGGCCACGTCAGGTATATATGGTTCTTACAGATCTTTCCTGTAAGATGATTGGTCCATTCGGCTTCTACGTCATCCACACATAGCAGGTCAGTCTAGGGATGTCTTACGATCCGCTCTCCTGATTGGTGAGCCGCGGAGGAGGTAACTGGCCATGGGTATTAGGTACATGGGAAAGACAGAAGGTAACAGGAGACCTGCTGGTCCGTATCTGCTTCAGTAGTTTAAAGACAGTGGTCGAAACAGGATAGCAAGGCAGATGGCCGTGGCTGGAGCAGGCAAACCATGAAACCGATTTTTTATGGACCACGATCGGTGGGTGTCATTGATAAGAGAGGTCAGCCATACTGTCTCTAATAAGGTCAAGATTGTTCTGACCCTCTGTGTGTGTGTGTGTGTGTGTGTGTGTGTGTGTGTGTGTGTGTGTGTGTGTGTGTGTGTGTGTGGAGAAATCCTCAACTCGTGTACGTAGATGTCGGTGTAGGTCTGTGGTGCCACAGTCACTGGCATCCCCACAGAACACGGATCTGGTGCACGGATGCCTGAGTGAAATAATCTGTGTTGATGGGATGGTTCACTGGTTCATCTCTCTAGGGGAGGAGGAGTATTCAGGATGGATGATACAGCACACACACACACACACACACACACACACACACACACACACACACACACACACACACACACACACTGGGGCTGGTATGTAGGGAGGTCAGTGTCCACACCCTCGCCCAACACACGTCTAGATCAAATGGCACAGCTCCTCACCCTCCGCATAGCTTGTCTTAGGAAGTACCTGATGGAGAGCACCAGCCTCGCCTGACCTGATTGTATGAACGCGTTCCTCACCGTCCTGGATGAATCCCGAGGACCACCTCCCTCCTGCTGGAGCGGGTGACGCGTACCCCTCCCTCTGCCTCCAGGTTCGTCTGTATGATCAGTCACTGTGTGGCGACTACACATGTTTGTTCTTGATACAGCCGAGGGGCGGGAGGGGGATGATGTCTCCCTCTCCCCCCAGCACTGATTACAGAGTGTCGAGATAAGTAGAGGGGACGGTGGGCCGAGGGTGGGTGGAATGTAGTCAAATTGAGGGGAAAATTGTAGGAAGGTGTAGGCTTAAACGCCCCGCCCTATATTACGACGTTTGTTTGGTGTGCATATGGTTACTTGTGTGTGTGTGTGTGTGTGTGTGTGCGTCTTCTTTTATGTGTACGCACACGGGAATGTGTGGTGTATGTATGCGTTATGGTGACCGCCTGTTTCTGTGCATAAGTAGAGTGTGTTATACTCGAACTTTGTGTGTGTGTGTGTGTGTGTGTGTGTGTGTGTGTGTGTGTGTGTGTGTGTGTGTGTGTGTGTGTACACGTTCCCTGGGCTGCTGCTGGTCGTGGTGACATCATCACACATGAGACCTGGACAGTAGATGTGAGGAGATGATGGTCGCCTCTCCCTTCGCTACCTCTTACCTTACCCCGTTCCTCCACTGCTCACATACTACAAAGGCACTTTTTTTGTACATGTTTTTCCAGCAAGTGTCTGTGTTTACCTTCCGCTCACGTCTGCGACCGGCCTGCCTTTGCATCTTTCGAGGAATTCGTTCAGGCTACGTTAAGATGAAGAACGTGATCAAGACTCTCCTTACTCCTCTTTCCTCCAGGGTGGAGAAATATATTAGCGTATCTCTGGTAATTCTTGTCCATCTGTGTTTTTTCCTACCTTAGAATTTCTGTCTTAGGTGTTCATTGCAGACGCGGCGACCAAACGTAAGAAACACAACGTATCTCTGGCCAAATACACGATCAAGATAGCTACACTGAACATGTCTTCTTTAGCAATGGAGTCAAATGTCTTTACCACTGTAGTCAAATGTCTTTACCACTGTAGCCAAATGTCTTTACCACTGTAGTCAAATGTCTTTACCACTGTAGTCAAATGTCTTTACCACTGCAGTCAAATGTCTTTACCACTGTCGTCAGATGTCTTTACCACTGTAGTCAAATGTCTTTACCACTGTCGTCAAATGTCTTTACCACTGTCGTCAAATGTCTTTACCACTGTAGTCAAATGTCTTTACAACTGTCGTCAAATGTCTTTACCACTGTCGTCAAATGTCTTTACCACTGTAGTCAAATGTCTTTACCACTGTAGTCAAATGTCTTTACCACTGTCGTCAAATGCCTTTACCACTGTCGTCAGATGTCTTTACCACTGTCGTCAAATGTCTTTACCACTGTCGTCAAATGTCTTTACCACTGTCGTCAAATGTCTTTACCACTGTAGTCAAATGTCTTTACCACTGTAGTCAAATGTCTTTACCACTGTCGTCAGATGTCTTTACCACTGTCGTCAAATGTCTTTACCACTGTAGTCAAATGTCTTTACCACTGTCGTCAGATGTCTTTACCTATGTCGTCAAATGTCTTTACCACTGTCGTCAAATGTCTTTACCACTGTAGTCAGATGTCTTTACCACTGTAGTCAAATGTCTTTACCACTGTCGTCAAATGTCTTTACCACTGTAGTCAAATGTCTTTACCACTGTAGTCAAATGTCTTTACCACTGTAGTCAAATGTCTTTACCACTGTCGTCAAATGTCTTTACCACTGTCGTCAAATGTCTTTACCACTGTCGTCAAATGTCTTTACCACTGTATTCAAATGCCTTTACCACTGTAGCCAAATGTCTTTACCACTGTCGTCAAATTGTCTTTACCACTGTAACCAAATGCCTTTACCACTGTAGTCAAATGTCTTTACCACTGTAGTCAAATGTCTTTACCACTGTAGTCAAATGTCTTTACCACTGTAGTCAAATGTCTTTACCACTGTCGTCAAATGCCTTTACCACTGTCGTCAGATGTCTTTACCACTGTCGTCAAATGTCTTTACCACTGTCGTCAAATGTCTTTACCACTGTCGTCAAATGTCTTTACCACTGTAGTCAAATGTCTTTACCACTGTCGTCAAATGTCTTTACCACTGTCGTCAAATGTCTTTACCACTGTCGTCAAATGTCTTTACCACTGTCGTCAAATGTCTCTACCACTGTCGTCAAATGTCTTTACCACTGTAGTCAAATGCCTTTACCACTGTCGTCAAATGTCTTTACCACTGTCGTCAAATGTCTTTACCACTGTCGTCAAATGTCTTTACCACTGTCGTCAAATGTCTTTACCACTGTCGTCAAATGTCTCTACCACTGTATTCAAATGCCTTTACCACTGTCGTCAAATGTCTCTACCACTGTATTCAAATGCCTTTACCACTGTAGCCAAATGTCTTTACCACTGTAGCCAAATGTCTTTGCCACTGTAGTCAAATTCAGTTTGCCAGTTCGTCGCCATCACGGGTCTCCTACGGTTGTGGCGACCTGTGATACAGTGGCGCCTGTCCTGCCCTCACGAACCCGACACCCTCCCTCCTGCAGCGTGGTTCCTCCTCCTCCTCCTTCATGATCGGTGGATCGAGGAGGAGGAGGACTCGCACCGTCTCCTCCCATCCTCATTACTCCGCCGTGACTCGGGTTGAATGTCATCAGGGGGCGTGTGTGTGTGTGTGTGTGTGTGTGTGTGTGCGCGCATCATCTCCCACACACACCCACACCCACACACACACACACAGTTGTGGGTCCACCGTGTGAGGATGTTGGACTCAAGAACTGTAAATAAATGGCGAGTCTCACAAATTTTTCTTTTTTTCTTAACGCGCGTCGTCACATATAGATTTTATAACGTCATTAAAAGATAAAGTTATTATCCTTCATTTTTTTTTTATGTCTTTGTAGATTTGTTTTTGTGTGTGTGTGTGTTCTTTCTGGCATTTTTTATTCTTCTGTTTCTCTCTCTGTATAGTAGACGAAGATCATATCTACCACCCCAATACCACCCCGCTCGCTGGTACCCCTCCACACCCCAGTGTCCCCGTCCTTCCCTTTCCTTTCAACCCCCCCCTCAACCCACCTTGGCACCCCAGCCACCTCCCCTCCTCAGCAGCACCTCCCCTCATCTTCCCCTCCCTTCTGGTATCACCCCCACCCCTCCTTAGCACCCCCCTGTCACTCCCCCCCCACATCCTTTCCCTGGAACTCCCACTGCCCCTCCTTGGTACAACACATCCCCCCCACAACCCCTTGCCATCCCTTCCTGGCACCCCAATCACCCCCTCCTCCTAACCCCACCGCATCCCCTCCCTAGCACCACACCTCCCCCCCCGCAGCATCAGTAGATCCATCATCTGTCGTAACAAAAGCATGATATCCAAGACATTAAATTTGACTAACCCAATTTATCATGATCCCCGCCACCCACCACCCGGGCCCGCACCGCTACACCTCACAAACACCTTTTGTTTATATCGCCCCACGGACCCACACCGTGCTTTACTGACGCGCGGGGCCACGGCAAACCCGTCCCTCCGCTGCGTGAGTGTAGGGCTGAATTCCCTTCCTCCTGAACCTTGGACGTGAAACTCTTTAATGCCGGCACACACGAAGGTGTTGGCACAGTGGTTCTTTCTTCTTCTTCTTTTTTTTTTCGGGGAAAAAGATGTCAAAAAGATCCTCGGGTTCGATAATAGCGACACATCAAATCACTAAAGTCCATTCTCACCTTCCCCGAGGCTGGGGAGGTAGACCTTGCGTTTCGTCGCTGTATAGCCTCTTTTTTTCCCCCAGCACACACGAGACTCATATTACGAGGCTAATATGTCGGAGGGCGTGAGATGCCCAGCCACGGATGCTAGGGCGCCCCCTTGTGTCTCCCTCCACTCTGCTGTTTGATCTCGAATAGTCCTCTTCCTCCTCCTCCTCCTCTTCCCTCTTTCCACTCCCCCCTCCTCTTCCTCCTCTTCCCTGTGCTGCTGTGCAGCTGCTTGCCTCCTCCTCCTCCTCCTCCGCGCTTCCCCCGCTGCTCCGGTAGAAGGTGACGCGTGAGGACTAAGGCGCAGATCATCTGTAAGAGGGAAGGGAAGGGAGGTCTGTTTACCTACAGGAAGGGGAGAGAGAGAGAGAGAGAGAGAGAGAGAGAGAGAGAGAGAGAGAGAGAGAGAGAGAGAGAGGGCAGGTGACGTCGGCCCGTGTGTGTGTGTGTGTGTGTGTGTGTGTGTGTGTGTGTGTTATGACCTCCACGGGACGTCATTTGAGGTCATGATGACCCTCTCGCACCCGGCCTCCTGAGCAAACACTTCACGTGTACTGGTGGCCGCGGTACAAGACTCACACGAGTGAGGTCTCCCTGGTGGGGTCGAGGCACAGATGTAAACAAGAGAGACCCCTGACCTGGTGAACACGACGGTACGATTCTTGAACACGACGGTGCGATGCTTGAACACGACGGTGCGATGCTTGAACACGACGGTATGATCCTTGAACACGACGGCGCGATCCTTGAACATGACGGTGCGATGCTTGAACACGACGGTGCGATGCTTGAACATGACGGTGCGATCCTTGAATACGACGGTGCGATCCTTGAATACGACGGTGCGATCCTTGAATACGACGGTGCGATCCTTGAACACGACGGTACGATCCTTGAATACGATGGTATGATCCCTCAACACAACGGTGCGATCCATGAACACAACGGTGCGATCCTTGAACACGACGGTGCGATCCTTGAACACGACGGTGCGATGCTTGAACACGACGGTGCGATCCTTGAACACGACGGTATGATCCTTGAACACGACGAGAGACCCCTGACCTGGTGAACACGACGGTGCGATCCTTGAACACGACGGTACGATCCTTGAACACGACAGTGCGATCCTTGAACACGATGGTACGATCCCTCAACACGACGGTGCGCTCCTTGAACACGATGGTGCGATCCTTGAACACGACGGTGCGATCCTTGAACACGACGGTACGATCCCTCAACACGACGGTGCGATCCTTGAACACGAAGATACGACCTTTGAACAAGACGTAACGATTCTTAGGTTTGATGACGTGACCTTTGACCTGAGAGATCCCATCCTCCCACCCGCGGGTCACACCGTCATGCTCAAGGGGATGAGGATCAGGGGCTGACGGGAGAAGCGTACGAGACAGATGTTCAAAGAGACAGAAAGACCAGGGGACAGAAGCTGGTAAGAGAGAGGACCACGGGAACGAAACACATGGGACAGAGGCTCAGGAGACGAAACGACGGAACGGAGGGAGGCTTACAGAGCACAAACAGTAGGTTATCGTGTAGAAACAGAGCACAAACAGTAGGTTATCGTGTAGAAACAGAGCACAAACAGTAGGTTGTCGTATAGAAACAGAGCACAGACAGTAGGTTATCGTGTAGAAACAGAGCACAAACAGTAGGTTATCGTATAGAAACAGAGGACAGACAGTAGGTTATTGTATAGAAACAGAGCACAAACTGTAGGTTATCATATAGAAACAGAGCACAAACAGTAGGTTATCATATAGAAACAGAGCACAAACAGTAGGTCGTCATTTAGAAACCTCAAACATGTAATTAGACAGGAATTAACAGACCTTTTTTGAGCCAGATGGACGGGTTCAGACACGGACAGGTAGAGAGAGAAACTCCCTCCTTCCGTCAACAGTGACATGGTTATGTATATGAAGAAAGTGATAAAGATCATCATATTGCATGATGTTCTAACTGCTAGACTAAGGCTAGGTTTATATAGGTACTATATTGGCGCTTCGGTCTACCTGGACATGTTAAACATGTGATTTTTTAAGTTTGTGAGCCAAAGATGTGAACGCCCAACTAGAACTCTCTGTGTGTCTTAGAAGGTGAAAATTTGAGAGACTTCTTTTAGGGATAGATGTAAACAAACCCTTGCAAGAAATGTCACAACACCTTATTGTTCATAACGAGGTACCTGAAATTTGATTTTAAGTTTGTATCCGCTTTTTGCATCTAGGTACAACTTACTATATGAACTTATGTAATGTATGTACTGAACCTGATATAGTGAGTCGAATTTGTAACAACCCATTTACTCTTGAGCCACTGGGGTCTGGCTAAGACCCTTTGTGACCCCTGTAATCCTTTTGCGCTACCGCTCACAGGATGAGCATGGGGGTGCACGGTAAACTTGCCGGGGGACTTTGACACAAATCAAATTAAAAACACATACTCACAGAGCTGTGTGGGGAGCAGGAGACACACACACACAGACACACCAGAGGTTGATGCGTTTGGAGGGGTCTCAGAGCAGCTCACAGAACGAAGGTTTTTCTGAAGCTCACAGAAGAGAAGTTCTCACAGCAGAGTTTTTGAGGGTAAGGTAAGGGTTCTCTGAGAACCCTGGGGTCTTGACGGGAGGAAGGCTCACAAAGCTGAGGCTCACAAGATGGAGAAATAACAGGTCACACCATCACAGAACAACTGACCCATGAGACGTGTTATTATACCACGGGATTACACGACACAGCCTTGTGGCACAGAGGACCGTGGGGGCAAAGATCCACAACCCATACTGTGGCACAGATAACGTAAGACTTCAAAGAAAAAAAAGGCCCACAGAAGAGGCTAGCTCACAGAACACTCACGATGGACAGAGTCCCTCCCACACAGGACAGGAGCCCAAGGGAACGCTTAGTTGACCAGGAGTCTTGTAAGGCTAACGGGTCTTGTGACGAAGGCTCACAGGGGGAGGCAATGACACGCAGGAGCTCACAGAACGGCTGCTAATAGGGGAGAGAGAGAGAGAGAGAGAGAGAGAGAGAGAGAGAGAGAGAGAGAGAGAGAGAGAGAGAGAGAGAGAGAGAGAGTGAGGATAACAGGATCTGATCTCTCGGGAAGAGATGTTTGCCACACAAGAGCCCATACGACAAAGCTTCAAAGAGGTGGGACAGATGATGGAGGCTAGAGGTTCCGTGAACAGGTACCTGAAGGAGTGAAACCTTGCAGGATAGATGGACCTTGGGACGTCGATCTTAGAGGATAGAGGCTTGCGTTGAAGGATGCTCACAGGACGTTGGCTCACGGGGGAAAGAAACTCGCTGAAGATAGCAGGACGCGGGTTCGAAGAAGAGACATTTGTCAGGTGGAGGTTCGACAGAGGGTGGGCGGCTGACGACCCCCCCCCCCCGCTGGCTGGGCTGAGGTGGGAGGAAGGCTGGCTGGTAGTAGACAGGGATAGGCGCCCATGAACAGCAGTTACAGTACTGCCACAGGTCAGGGGGTAGATGGGGGGTAGCTCAGTACTGCCGCAGGTCAAGGGCACTTTCTGCTGCCACTGACCAGGGAAGGGGGGTAGTTAGGGGTATCTCAATAATGCAGTGGGTAAATGGCACTTGCCACTGCCCCTGGCCACAGCTGGGGGTATCACCGGGCCAGTGGTGGGTGATGGAGGTGGGGCCAGCATGGAAGGGAAGGTGATGGGTCAAAGTTTAGTGAAGGGAGGAGCCCAACGGATTAACTGGGGCAGGAGTTAACGGGGCAGTAGGGGAGGGGAAATGGCAACGGAGAGGGGAGAGTTGGGGCATGTAGTAATGAAGGGTGGGGGATAAGTATGGGGAGGAGTGGGGGGGGGGGTGATTGAAGTGGGTGTATTATGGGGAAATGACGCTAGGAGTAAGAAGGCTTAATTAGAGGAGATTATGAGGAGGGAACTGGCCAGTAGGGGAGGGAGTTAACGGGGGGGGGGGGGGGGAAGGAAGGTAGGAGGGGAGGGGGGGCAAAGGGATAGATGAGGCAAGGGGTATTGGGGATAGCGAGAGGGCGAAGCGGATAGGTGGGTCTCGGGGTAGGAGGAGGGTTGGTCAGGATGGGATGGTGTGGCTCGGAGCAGGTTGGGCTGGGAGGGGCTAGGGGAAAAGGGAGGGGAGAGCTGGTGGAAAGGGTAATGGGTAAAGGGGGGCATTTGAATTAGGGGTGATTTAAGGGGGCAAGTAGCATGACGGGGTACTTGAGCCGGGGGTAATTGAAGGAGCGACTAGTAAGGGGTTATTGAGGGAGGGGGGACAGTGGAGAGGAGGGGCAGATGGAACAGAGGCTGATGGATGGAAGGGGCCTGATGAGGGATGGGTAGTTAGGAAGGGGTCGTAGAGGGAGGGAGCCAGCAAGGGGATGTGGTAGATGGGAAGGAAGAAATGTAGAATGAGGAGGCCAGGGGGAGTGTATGTTGGGGTAGTGTTGGGGAGGGAGGCCAGGGGAGTATATGTTGGAGTTAATGTTGGGGAGTGTATGTTGGGGTAGTGTTGGGGAAGCCTGGGGAGTGTGTGTTGGGGCAGTGTTGGGGAGGCTGTGTTTGGGAGACCTCATGCTGGGGAGAAGCGGTAGTGGTGGTGGGGGAGGAACATCACAGGACACGGGAGGAGACATGAGTGTAAGAAATGGGGGGTTATGAGGAAGGAGAATGAGGGTAAGAATGAGTGTGTGGTGAAGAAGAAGGAGGTATGGACGATGGAACTGGGTGAGGGGAGGCAACTGGTGGAGACGATGAAGCTGGTTCATGGGGAGGGAAGGGCTGGGGAGGCCGAGAAAATGGGAGGTTCAGCGAGAGACGGAGGAAATGTGTTGTGGAAAATGGGATTGTGTTGTGGGATGAGGAATGTGAAGTGGCATGAGTAGACGAGATGGTGTGTGTGTGTGTGTGTGTGTGTGTGTGTGAGTGTGTGTGTGTGTGTGTGTGTGTGTGTGTGTGTGTCGGGGGGGGATGATATACAGGCGAGCCTTCCCCCTGAGGTATACCTCCCAAGAGGCAAGCAGTGCCCTGGGAGAGGCGAACAGTGCCCCGGGAGAGGCGAGCGGTGCCCCGGGAGAGGCGAGCGGTGCCCCGGGAGAGGCGAGCGGTGCCCCGGGAGAGGCGAGCGGTGCCCCGGGAGAGGCGAGCGGTGCCCTGGGAGAGGCGAGCGGTGCCCTGAGAGAGGCGAACAGTGCCCTGGGAGAGGCGAGCGGTGCCCTGGGAGAGGCGAACAGTGCCCCGGGAGAGGCGAGCGGTGCCCCGGGAGAGGCGAGCGGTGCCCTGGGAGAGGCGAGCGGTGCCCCGGGAGAGGCGAGCGGTGCCCCGGGAGAGGCGAGCGGTGCCCCGGGAGAGGCGAGCGGTGCCCCGGGAGAGGCGAGCGGTGCCCCGGGAGAGGCGAGCGGTGCCCTGGGAGAGGCGAGCGGTGCCCCGGGAGAGGCGAGCGGTGCCCCGGGAGAGGCGAGCGGTGCCCCGGGAGAGGCGAGCGGTGCCCTGGGAGAGGCGAGCGGTGCCCCGGGAGAGGCGAGCGGTGCCCCGGGAGAGGCGAGCGGTGCCCCGGGAGAGGCGAGCGGTGCCCCGGGAGAGGCGAGCGGTGCCCCGGGAGAGGCGAGCGGTGCCCTGGGAGAGGCGAGCGGTGCCCTGGGAGAGGCAAGCAGTGCCCTGGGAGAGGCGAACAGTGCCCCGGGAGAGGCGAGCGGTGCCCCGGGAGAGGCGAGCGGTGCCCCGGGAGAGGCGAGCGGTGCCCCGGGAGAGGCGAGCGGTGCCCTGGGAGAGGCGAGCGGTGCCCTGGGAGAGGCGAACAGTGCCCTGGGAGAGGCGAGCGGTGCCCCGGGAGAGGCGAGCGGTGCCCCGGGAGAGGCGAGCGGTGCCCTGGGAGAGGCGAGCGGTGCCCTGGGAGAGGCGAACAGTGCCCTGGGAGAGGCGAGCGGTGCCCTGGGAGAGGCGAACAGTGCCCCGGGAGAGGCGAGCGGTGCCCCGGGAGAGGCGAGCGGTGCCCCGGGAGAGGCGAGCGGTGCCCCGGGAGAGGCGAGCAGTGCCCTGGGAGAAGCGAGCGGTGCCCTGGGAGAGGCGAGCGGTGCCCTGGGAGAGGCGAGCGGTGCCCTGGGAGAGGCGAGCGGTGCCCTGGGAGAGGCGAGCGGTGCCCTGGGAGAGATGGGCAGTGCCCCTGGAAGGCGGAGACAGACAGTGCTGGGTTACGACCTCCCAAAACGCGTATAGAAAACGTGAAGCACGTCAGACTCGGGCACCTGGCTGACGTGTACTATTCATGTGGTGGTTAGAGGGATAGGAGGACCTGGGACCTGCCATCACCCATCCCCATCCCATGACACTGGGACCTGCCATCCCCCCATCCCCATCCCATGACACTGGGACCTGCCATCACCCATCCCCATCCCATGACACTGGGACCTGCCATCCCCCCATCCCCATCCCATGACACTGGGACCTGCCATCCCCCCATCCCCATCCCATGACACTGGGACCTGGAAACCTCCCTACCCCACAGTCTTGCTCAAGTGTCCTACCGTCGTGCTGAAGGGTCGTACCGTCGTGCTCAAGGGTAGTACCGTTGTGCTCAAGGGTCGTACCGTCGTGCTCAAGGGTAGTACCGTTGTGCTCAAGGGTCGTACCGTTGTGCTGAAGGGTCGTACCGTCGTGCTCAAGGGTAGTACCGTTGTGCTCAAGGGTCGTACCGTCGTGCTCAAGGGTAGTACCGTTGTGCTCAAGGGTCGTACCGTCGTGCTCAAGGGTAGTACCGTTGTGCTCAAGGGTCGTACCGTCGTGCTCAAGGGTAGTACCGTTGTGCTCAAGGGTCGTACCGTCGTGCTCAAGGGTAGTACCGTTGTGCTCAAGGGTCGCACCGTCGTGCTCAAGGGTCGTACCGTCGTGCTGAAGGGTCGTACCGTTGTGCTCAAGGGTCGTACCGTCGTGCTCAAGGGTAGTACCGTTGTGCTCAAGGGTCGTACCGTCGTGCTCAAGGGTAGTACCGTTGTGCTCAAGGGTCGTACCGTCGTGCTCAAGGGTAGTACCGTTGTGCTCAAGGGTCGTACCGTCGTGCTCAAGGGTAGTACCGTTGTGCTCAAGGGTCGCACCGTCGTGCTCAAGGGTCGTACCGTCGTGCTGAAGGGTCGTACCGTTGTGCTCAAGGGTCGTACCGTCGTGCTGAAGGGTCGTACCGTCGTGCTCAAGGGTCGTACCGTCGTGCTCAAGGATCTGACTGTCTTGTTCTCCAGCGGTCGAAATAGCCACAGCTTCTTCAGCACAGCCACAGCACACCTCACCACAGCACACCTCACCACAGCACACCTCACCGCAGCACACCTCACCACAACACACCTCACCACAGCACACCTCACCACAGCACACCTCACCACAGCACACCTCACCACAACACACCTCACCACAGCACACCTCACCACAGCACACCTCACCACAGCACACCTCACCACAATACACCTCACCACAGCATACCTCACCACAGCATACCTCACCACAGCACACCTCACCACAGCACACCTCACCACAGCACACCTCACCACAACACACCTCACCACAGCATACCTCACCACAGCATACCTCACCACAGCACAGCTCACCACAGCACACCTCACCACAACACACCTCACCACAGCACACCTCACCACAGCATACCTCACCACAGCATACCTCACCACAGCACACCTCACCACAGCACACCTCACCACAGCACACCTCACCACAATACACCTCACCACAGCATACCTCACCACAGCATACCTCACCACAGCACACCTCACCACAGCACACCTCACCACAGCACACCTCACCACAACACACCTCACCACAGCATACCTCACCACAGCATACCTCACCACAGCACAGCTCACCACAGCACACCTCACCACAACACACCTCACCACAGCACACCTCACCACAGCATACCTCACCACAGCATACCTCACCACAGCACACCTCACCACAGCACACCTCACCACAGCATCTGTAATACCGGCCCAGCTCCGTAAGTATGGCCCCGTTTCCCATCACCACAGCCACCATCACCATCACACAGCCTCACCATCACCCCTCACCATCACCACAGCCAGCATCACCATCACACAGCCTCACCATCACCCCTCACCATCACCACCAACACCACCACCACACAGCCTCACCATCACCACCACCACCACCATCATCATTATCATAGCGACACCATCACACCATCATGAGGCCTTCATTACTCTCCATCATCACAGATATATGTAGGGGCAACAGCCTCGCCATTACCAGGGGCACCATAACACAGCATCATTACTCGGCTTTCATAACCCCAACATAGCAGGAAGTAGAGGCAGGAACACCATAACACAGCATCATTACTCGGCTTTCATAACCCCAACACAGCAGGAAGTAGAGGCAGGAACACCATAACACAGCATCATTACTCGGCTTTCATAACCCCAACACAGCAGGAAGTAGAGGCAGGAACACCATAACACAGCATCATTACTCGGCTTTCATAACCCCAACACAGCAGGAAGTAGAGGCAGGAACACCATAACACAGCATCATTACTCGGCTTTCATAACCCCAACACAGCAGGAAGTAGAGGCAGGAACACCATAACAGAGCATCATTACTCGGCTGCCATAACCCCAACACAGCGGGCACGAGAGACAGGCGGCGCACCACAACAGAGCACCATCACCGCCTCGGCTGCCATAACCCGACCGTAAAGTAGCCATCTTTATCTACGGGTCATAAAACCAACGCATGATGGAGCTCAGATATAGGAATTACGGGGTCGGTTTTCCCCTCATAGAAGTTTTCATCGGGTCAGTCTCTGACTATGGTGGCCTCGAGGATCTCTGGTCGCGGGAGGAGGACCCGTCCTTCATCGCCTCCTTCAGGATGTCAACCACGCGCGCGCCACTCTCGCCCTTGTCACTCCTCTCCCTTCAGGAGGGTGGGTTGTCGACCCGACCCCACCCCACCAGAGCCCACCACAAGGATATCCGCTCGGTGATCAACGGAGAACTTTGCATGTTTGGTAAATCTTAGGGAAAAAAAACAATAGTTTTTCTCCTCCTCCTCCTCCTCCTCTTCCTTCTTCTTCTTCTTCTTCTTCTTCTTCTTCTTCTTCTTCTTCTTCTTCTTCTTCTTCATCATCTTTTCCTCGTACTTCTTCTTCTTCTTCTTCTTCTTCTTCTTCTTCTTCTTCTTCTTCTTCTTCTTCTTCTCCATAGTCTCCTCCTCCTCCTCCTCCTCCCCAGCATTGAGTGCCCCGTGTGAGGAGTGCCTCGTGTGAGGAGTGCCTCATGTGAGGAGTGCCTCGTGTGAGGAGTGCCTCATGTGAGGAGTGCCTCATGTGAGGAGTGCCTCGTGTGAGGAGTGCCTCATGTGAGGAGTGCCTCATGTGAGGAGTGCCTCGTGTGAGGAGTGCCTCATGTGAGGAGTGCCTCATGTGAGGAGTGCCTCATGTGAGGAGTGCTTTTGTCCCTCGGCGCAGGGAGTTCCTGAGTTATTGGTGAGGGACCAATACATTACTCTCTAACCCCCTCTCTCCCCCTCCTCCCCTCCTCTCCCCTCCTCTCCCCCCCCCACATGGCAGGTGCGGGCCCCTCCTCCTCCACTGCCGCCACCGTACACGGGTTTTAAGCGCGCAACGCTTACTTATTGTTCACTTATTTCTCCGTAAAGCCAACTGAGTGTGCTGACGGGCCGGGGGGGGGGGGGGGGGAAAGCTCTCCTGTGTGTGTGTGTGTGTGTGTGCGTGTACGAGTGTGTGTATGTGTGTGTGTGTATGTGTGTGTGTGTGTGTGTGTGCGTGTACGAGTGTGTGTATGTGTGTGTGTGTGTGCGTGTACGAGTGTGTGTATGTGTGTGTGTGTGTGTGTGTGTGTGTGTGTGTGTATGTGTGTGTGTGTGTGTGTGTGTGTGTATGTGTTGTGTGTGTGTGTATGTGTGTGTGTGTGTATGTATGTGTGTGTACGAGTGTGTGTGCGTGTGTGTATGTGTGTGTGTGTGTATGTGTGTGTGTGTATGTGTGTGTGTGTGTGTGTGTGCGTGTACGAGTGTGTGTATGTGTGTGTGTGTGTGCGTGTACGAGTGTGTGTATGTGTGTGTGTGTGTGTGTGTGTGCGTGTGTGTGTGTATGTGTGTGTGTGTGTGTGTGTGTGTGTATGTGTTGTGTGTGTGTGTATGTGTGTGTGTGTGTATGTATGTGTGTGTACGAGTGTGTGTGCGTGTGTGTATGTGTGTGTGTGTGTATGTGTGTGTGTATGTGCATGTGTGTGTACGAGTGTGTATGTGTATGTGTGTGTACGAGTGTGTATGTGTATATGTGTGTACGAGTGTGTATGAGTGTATGTGTGTACGAGTGTGTGTGGGTGTATGTGTGTATGTGTACGAGTGTGTATGTGTATGTGTGTGTACGAGTGTGTATGTGTATATGTGTGTACGAGTGTGTATGTGTGTGTGTGTACGAGTGTGTGTGGGTGTGTGTGTGTCTGTGTATTAAGAACTCAGAGTGAGAGGTAAAATTGCCAGTAATAAATATGTGCCTCAATGAGGCGTGATAGCATAACTTCCGGTTCCGATGTTTGAGACCTGAGGCTGGTGCAGCAAACAATTATAGCTCTTATTCCTATGTACACAGTCATCTTTTTCCCCCAGCCTCGCCATTTGTAGGAGGACGTCCCCCGACAGAGAGAGGGCGGGGGGGCAATTGATTCTGATCCTTCGGTCGGGCTGACATAAAGGCCAAAATATAGCATCTATATCAGACGGGGATCCGGACATAACCCTCTCAGAGTAGAGGGTAAATTTCACCCTTGTTTAACACGGTCCTAAGAGCCGGAATGGCTTGCCGCGTGTTCCAGGAGCCACCCAAACTTAACCTGCTGGAGACTTTTGGGTCTGAAGACCATCAGGGAGAGGGAGGGTCTCTGAGGCCACCACTGGTCTTTGGTCTTATGATTATGATGATGTTCCAGACCCAGACCCCTCACCTTCAACCACTACATTATAGTAGAGGGGAGGCTGGAATGGGAATGTGAGGGGAGGGATGGGTAGTTTGCTCTCTTACATGCAGATGTTCCTTTCTCCTTTGTGGTGTGGGGGGTCAAGGTGCTGTGATGGAGGTGTGGGGGGCGGGCGTGGTGCTGTGGTGAGGGGTCATGGTGCTGTGATGGAGGTGGGGGGGGGTGCTGTTGTGAGGGGTCATGGTGCTGTGATGGAGGTGGGGGCGTGGTGCTGTGGTGAGGGGTCATGGTGCTGTGATGGAGGTGGGGGCGTGGTGCTGTGGTGAGGGGTCATGGTGCTGTGATGGAGGGGGGTGCTGTGGTGCTGTGGTGAGGGGTCATGGTGCTGTGATGGAGGTGGGGGCGTGGTGCTGTGGTGAGGGGTCATGGTGCTGTGATGGAGGTGGGGGGGCGTGGTGCTGTTGTGAGGGGTCATGGTGCTGTGATGGAGGTGGGGGCGTGGTGCTGTGGTGAGGGGTCATGGTGCTGTGATGGAGGGGGGTGCTGTGGTGCTGTGGTGAGGGGTCATGGTGCTGTGATGGAGGGGGGTGCTGTGGTGCTGTGGTGAGGGTGGTGGTGCGGTGCTGTGGGTGTGGTAGTGTGGTGGTGGGGTGGGGGAGGGTTAGTGGTATGATGTTATGGGGGTTGGTAGTGGTTTGGTGCTGTGGTAAGGTGGTAGTATACTGCTGTGGTGGGGGTAGTGATATGATGCCGTGGTAGGGTGGTAGTATGCTGCTGTGGTGGTGGTGGTGGTGGGGGTAGTGGTATGATGCTGTGGGGGTTGGTAGTGGTTTGGTGCTGTGGTAGGGTGGTAGTATGCTGCTGTGGTGGGGTTGCGGTATGGTTCTGACTGAGGTTGCCTCTAACATGCTGCGGTAAAGTGATGAGGTGGTTGGGTTGTGAGGGAGCGCTGTGGTCAAGTGGAGATGTGATATTGTCAAGGAATTCCGCTGTGGCGCTGTGTGATGCCCTAGTGAGAGGCCTGACTTCGCTGATGATGCGCTGTGGCGAGGTTGTGAAATGCTGCGGCGAGGTTGTGAAATGCTGTGGCGAGGTTGTGAAATGCTGCGGCGAGGTTGTGAAATGCTGTGGCGAGGTTGTGAAATGCTGCGGCGAGATTGTGAAATGCTGTGGCGAGGTTGTGAAATGCTGCGGCGAGATTGTGAAATGCTACGGCGAGGTTGTGAAATGCTGTGGTGTTATGATGCACTGTTGGGGTGGTGGTGTAGGATGGCAGTGTAAGCGGTGATTCATGGAGACGTTGCTGTGACGAGGCAGTGATGCACTGTTGTGAAGAGGCACTGTTGTGGCCCACTAGCAGCTGTGCAGTGATGTGAGGCGGTGATGCAGTGAAGCGCTGCTGTGGTAGAGAACTCATGCCGTGCAGTGATGGGGATGCCTTGGTGAGGCAGTGACATGGGTGTGATGGAGCAGTGATTTCACGTCACCTTCGAGCAGTGATGTGCTGTGATACGGTGTCACAGTGAGGCTGTGTGATCTGCTGCTGGGGTCGTAGTTTGTCACGTGTTGGCCTGCAGTGAGAATGTGATGTTATGAGAAACCTGCACGAATGACTTTGTTTATATAGCCGCCACACTAGTGTTGCTCACTCCCATAGAACACTGAAAGCTCATTTACAACCCTCATGAACTATCGTGCTTCACACCCTGAGAACCTACCAGACTTCAGCATACAGCACTTCTGTGTCTGCTTACGAGCAAGACTCCAAGAGGTGAAAATCAGAAAAAGCAGATATAGCCAAATGTTTCTCTTAAGTCTAAAGAAAATATAGCTTTTCTATGAAGAGGTTTTTTATCGTAGAGGAATCAAACGCCTTAGAAGAAAGGAGTGGATGGGTGTAGATTGTATAATCGTGGACAGCCAAAAAGGTCTTTGATAGTGTCTCCACACAGTAGATTGATGATACAGCCAGACGCACCACAAGCTGGTGTCAGAGGAGAGGGGCATATATGGAGTGACGGGTCTCTAACTGGGAGGCAACAAGGAAGACATGTCAGGGGTAGCCTTGCCAGGCTAGGCTGAGGATGACAAGTTGTTGGGGGAGGTGGAGTGGAGGGAAGGGTTCCTCAGGGTTTAGCGCTGGGGCTCGCTGCCCATTTATGATCCACGTGAGCGATTTGCCTGACGAAGCAGAATTATACCCGAATATCTCTGCTAATGATGCCAGAAGTAGTGGAATATACGAAGAAAATAGATACGATCAGATACTACAGAGACCCAAGACGAAGATGTAACCAGAGATCGGACGAAGAGCTAATGAAATTGAGCTCCTGAAAGCACAGAGTCATGCGTGTGGGTACCACACTGGCAGAGATGGGACACAAAACTCATCTGGTGTGAGGAGGAGCTGAGGACCCGAGGAGCTGAGGACACGAGGAGCTGAGGACACGACACACGACACCCAGACTCCACACCTAAGTGTGAGAGAAGGATCGTGAGGGAGGCAGGCCACACACACCTCAACCATCGTCAGTAGTACCCCTCCAGGGTTGTGGACGGTGGTGAAGTGTCTGGTAGGGACATGAAGCACGACGCTTGATCTAGAATGGAACACACCCTGACACTCTGGTTTCCCTCATCTGAGGAGCTGTTCCTGGTGGGAAATGCTGGAGAGGTCCCAAGCACTGCTCACAGAAGGTCATGCAGATGTCCTGGAATGAGGAACGTGGAGAGGAGGGAAGCGCTCAGCCTGTCTGTTACTTCGGGAGAAAAATGAGGTTGAGGGAATACATGCAGTTCGCCTACACAGGGTGGTTCAAATAGAAAGATTTTTACCAGTCATATGAGGATGTTTCGAAATGTGGCTAAACCTTTTATACAAAACATCAAATTTGATTTTACCGCCGGGGGAATTGCACAGTTACACGAATTGTACAAATGTAAAAAGAAAGATGTGACTTTGTATTTTACACATTTGGAGAAAGGTGTAACTCTGTATTTTACAAATTCTAAAGGAAAATGAAAACTTTACTTGTACGAATCGGATGGGGACGAAGTCCTAAACCAGTTCTTATGACGCTGCTTCTGTGTGGAGACCAAGACACAGTGCAGGGCGAAGTGGTCGAGGATTAAGGACTTCGACAGATCAATGTGTGGCGCACTTTGGCTATAGTTGTCCTCGGTTCTCACACCTCGACGTCGTCCACTTTGACCTGTGCACTGACCTGTGTCATGACCCCCGAGACGGGCGAGACACGGGTCAGAAATCTCATGTATTTTTAAGCCTTTGTGGCGGATCTTTGCGAAAGTATTCGTCAAACTTCTGCTGCTCCTTATGAACAGCTGTCAGGGTTCTAAAGACTTCCATCAATGACTCTACTCTCTCCTCCAGATGAGTCATCTAAATCTAACCTGTCAACCTTCATTCAAAAATGCCATCGCAGGAAAGAAATGACGAAGTCATATCAAAATACTGTGAAGTTGTACTTCATAAAAAGGAAGTGAAGTCATCATGTCGAAATACCGTTAAGTTCTCCTTCAAGACACATCATTCCATTTTCGTTGATACTCCACGCGACTGGTAACGCCCTGAGATGACCCCAGGAGGCTGTGATGTGTCGCCTTTGACGTAGACCACTTGTTGAAGTCAGAGGAAGTCAGAGATGAGAGAACACATCTGGACGTCAGGCAAGGAGGGGTAGTGTATGATGGGGGTGTGAGAACAGCATTGCCAGCGGCAGGTGTGTGGATACGTGAGACATGCTATGAGATGAGACGAGAGAAATTCAAGTGTAATTTGGAATTCAAAAGCTTATAATAACTATGATTACATAACATGATAACTATGCAAGGATACAAGGCTGGACCCCATGAGATTAAGTCTTCCACCCCAGATTTAACAACTGGTAATAATAAAATAAACGAAAAAAAAAACACATTCCATTGAAACTGGAAAGAGAAATACAAGAAAAAGAATGAGTTTACCTACAGCTCCAACAAAGTCTACCAGACCCAGCCTGGCTGTCGGGGGGGGCTATGTGGGCCTGCCGGCCCGCGGCGTCCAACACCTTGGTCGATCAACGACCCAACCCAACCACTTGGGTCCAGCCGGGGCTGTTGAAGGGGGCGAAGACCACCGAACACTTCGCCAGGTATTGTGTGGACCTCACTCTTAGTAGCTGAAAGGATGTCGGAAGAAGGAAAGACAAAAGAAGGAAGAGAAATTTCACAGTTTCGCTTTTCGAAGAAAGAAGGGTGTCATAATGGGCAATCCTCGTGTGGCGGGTCTCCAAACATAATCTATGGGAAGCAGCAGCCAGGCTCGTGCCGCGAGGTCTAAGCCTCAGGAAGACATGCAAAGCAGCTCATGATAGCACTGGTCGAGATTGTACCCTCGTGGAGCAGGGTGAAGACAGCATCATCATCAAGGCGGAGGGAAAGGGGTGGTTGAAGAGAGTTGATGACGAGAGAAAGTCAGTAAATGCGAGAGGCCTTTTGATATGGCTAAGTGGGGAGGTGGAGGAAGAGCCACGACCAGACATGCCAGGTACTCCATACTGGGTCTCTGTAGATTTAGAATACCTGCTCACAATGCCCATTATGTGGGGTTTCCGGAGTAGGGAGGAGGGTGTGGTATGACCAACATGGTGTTGCTCGGTTGAACTGAAGCGTTTCATTGAGTGAACAGCTGAGAAACGAGAGAAATTAGGTTGGTGCTCTATGATATTTAACCAGGTGGCTGCCGTTCCTAGGTACTGCACGGGACCGAATTAAGAAAGGTGTATTCAGGTGTGTATGAGAGAGAGAAATATATATATATATATATATATATATATATATATATATATATATATATATATATATATATATATATATATATATATATATATATATATATGAGATGTTTGAGGACAGTGTGTGGTGTGAGGTGGTTTGATCGAGTGAGTAACGTAAGGGTAAGAGAGATGTGTGGAAATAAAAAGAGCGTGGTTGAGAGAGCAGAAGAGGGTGTTTTGAAGTGGTTTGGGCACATGGAGAGGATGAGTGAGGAAAGATTGACCAAGAGGATATATGTGTCGGAGGTGGAGGGAACAAGGAGAAGAGGGAGACCAAATTGGAGGTGGAAAGATGGAGTGAAAAAGATTTTGTGTGATCGGGGCCTGAACATGCAGGAGGGTGAAAGGAGGGCAAGGAATAGAGTGAATTGGAGCGATGTGGTATACCGCGGTTGACGTGCTGTCAGTGGATTGAAGCAAGGCATGTGAAGCGTCTGGGGTAAACCATGGAAAGCTGTGTAGGTATGTATATTTGCGTGTGTGGACGTATGTATATACATGTGTATGGGGGGGGGGGGTTTGGGCCATTTTCTTTCGTCTGTTTCCTTGCGCTACCTCGCAAACGCGGGAGACAGCGACAAAGTATAATAAAAAAAAATAATATATATATATATATATATATATATATATATATATATATATATATATATATAAAGAGAGAGAGAGAGAGAGAGAGAGAGAGAGAGAGAGAGAGAGAGAGAGAGAGAGAGAGAGAGAGAGAGTACTAAGGTAATGAAGGAAGGAAAAATGAATTGATGTATATAGACTGGAATCATTGGTGCAAGAGTGAGTGAATTGTGTATGAGGTTGAAGAACGAAGGTCATTGATTGAGAGAAGAAAGAGAGTAGGTGATGGGAGAGTGCCTTGAGGCACATCACTGTTGATGTAGGACTAGGGGGAGAAGCCGCTCAGGTAGCGACTGCCGCGATGGACCGACTAGAGTGAAGATTACGCATCTCAAGGCAGAGAGAAGCAGAAAAACCAAAGGAAGTAAGTTTAGAAAGCAAAGACTCATGCCACATCTTGTCAGATGCTTTGCAGATGTCGAGGGCAACAAGAGAGCGATTTACCAAAATCCTTGAGGTAGGTGAGACACTTGGGAGGGATGAACAGTGGACACTTGGGCCGGGAAAGCCGTATTGGTGATCTGAAGGAAGGGAATGAGATTCTTAACTGTTTAGAGAAGTGAAAGTTGAGGAAGGTTTCAAATTCTTTGGAAACCCATCGTAAGGGGGTTAGAAAGGTTTTATTTAGAAGAGTGAAAGTTGAGGAAGGTTTCAAATTCTTTGGAAACCCATCGTAAAGGGGGTTAGAAAGGTTTTATTTAGAAGAGTGAAAGTTGAGGAAGGTTTCAAAGTCTTTGGAAACCCATCGTAAAGGGGGTTAGAAAGGTCTTATTTCTTAGACCTGGTCAACCTCCAAGGAACGCCTCCAAGAAGCAAGAGATTCGGGGTTTTGGGACAGAGACGAAATAGACGAGCAAGAACCGGAGCTACCTCAAAGGCGGACTCCAATGGGACATGAGAAGGGTACGCAGCCTGGAACGCACGCCTTACCCACATGTACGCACCTTACCCGCTTGTATCTGAATGCGCCACGGTCAGCGATGATGATGTCCACACCACGAGGGTCCATCAAGGAAAATAAGTCGTGTGCAGAAAGGAAATGGGATAACAGAAACACCTACCTGGCGCGTGAAGCGGTTACCTGTCGCTTTGTAATCTAATTAGATCAGTCGTGTAATCCAGATTGCTGAGATTAGAATAACACAATATAAAAGCCTCTCTCCACACCCTTCATTATTTCCAGCAGTAGTACCTAGGTGGAAAGTGAAGAGAAGAAGAAAGTCATGCATTGCTGAAATACCGGAGTGCCAGGAGAGAATCTTACATAAAAGAATGACATGGATTACAGATCGGCCAATATCTGTAACATTTTACTGTAACTACGGTTCACTATGCTATATTACAGTACGCTACAGTGAGGTAGCGTAAGGAACAGATGACTGAGGCTTTAAGGGAAAAAAAAAATCCTCATTTGGCTCCCTTCTCTGTTCCTTCTTTTGGAAAAGTAAAACTGGAGGGGAGGATATTCAGCTCCCTGCCCCCTCCTTTTAGTCGCCTTCTACGACACGAAGGGAATACGTGGGAAGTATTCTTTCTCCCCTATCCCCAGGGATATATATATATATATATATATATATATATATATATATATATATATATATATATATATATAACCGGATAGAATATTTGTTCAGCCAGTTTCTGAAGGTATTCATATGTTTAACAACGTTTTACGTTTGCATATTCCAGTGATCAGCGGTTCTATGTGGGATGAATCCCTCACACGTTCGTGTTCGTAACGGCTTTTAGGCTTTAAGTCCTCTTCTGTTATTGCTATAACCGGAACGTCGTGTTCTCAAAAAGCGTCTTCATGATCTGTTTCTTTAAATGAATTCCGGGTTTTTAAGACATATATGCGAAGTCCCCACACGACCCCCTGCTCTTTGGGGAAAAGTGATTTGATCGACAAGGAGAAAAGTGGTTTAATCTTATTAGGGTTTATTTTGTAGCGTTTCTTTGTATTTGTTCAAGTTTTATTTCGGGTTTTCCTCCTTTTTTCCCCCCCGAGTTCAGAGGCCAGAATTAGACCGCATATTCAATACAAGGTCTTACTGATGTACTGAAAAGAGTCAGGGTTGTGTGTATTTGTGTGTTGTGGTCGGCGTTCCCACTTCTAAAACCAAACGTTGTGGCTTGAGTTACAGTGGTACACCTTTAAGTGTACTTAATATCATTACTTATAAATATTACAAGCTCCTTTCGACATTGCATGTCCAAGCATTTCATGTGCATGAATAGTATTCTGATACTCAAGCTGCATGACTTTACATCTGTATGACTTTAGATCGCATTTGCCATTTGTATTTCTGGTCACCTGATACGCAGAGATCTCTTTGGACTTGCTCCATGTCCAGTTCTCTGCCCCGTAATGGCGCATCATCCACAAAGTTTGAAACCCTTGGGATCTGAGGCCCGGATGTTGTCGATCAGTTTATGTACATTGCAGTGAAGATGGTGGTCTAAGGCCGCCCGCCCCCTCGGTCTGTCCCTGGAGCACCCCACTTGTCACGTGCAACCAGGTGTCTCAGGCTAGACCGTTTGGAAACACACGTTGCGTCGTCTGTCTTGTCTGTGAACTTGTCGTCTTGACACACGTACATAGCTCGTCGTCTCTTATGCAATGTGATTCTCGTTGACATAGCAGTCATCTAGATTAGTATTTTATAGAAGCCTGAGAGAATCTATCACCCCTGAGGGTATTACCTCTCAATCCCACTTGTCATTTACGACTTTAGAATATTCTAATGACTTTGATAGTCAGGATGTATTCCTACGGAAGCCACGGTGATTGTGTGTTGTATTAAAGTTATCATCATTGAATCCTTCAGTTATTTTTCATGGCTTAAAGTTATCATCATTGAATCCTTCAGTTATTTTTCATGGCTTAAAGTTATCATTATTGAATCCTTCAGTTATTTTTCATGGCTTTAAAGTTATCATCATTGAATCCTTCAGTTATTTTTCATTACTTCTCCACTGTCTTACTTCTGACGGTAGATAATTTGAGACACGTATCCCATCTTTTCTCACTCACAGAGGAGGATGTCACTCCCCAATTTTCGTCTGATTAGAAGTTTTTTTTGTTAGATATTGTGGTAATGAGGTGTAGCAGTTGACGTATAGCCTCCTTAAAGACTACAGAGCCTTGGTTATCAGACACATTCGATCCTTTTTCAGTGTAAATGAAGACGTTAGATATAACTGAATACCCTAATCAAAGCCATCTCTTGAACGCTGTATATACATATGTGTGTGTGTGTGTGTGTGTGTGTGTGTGTGTGTGTATGTGTGTGTGTGTATGTGTGTGTGTGTGTGTGTGTGTGTGTGTGTGTGTGTGTGTGTGTGTGTGTGTGTGTGTGTATGTGTGTGTGTGTGTGTGCGTGTGTGTGTGTGTGTGTGTGTGTATGTGTGTGTGTGTGTGTGTGTGTGTGTGTGTGTGTGTGTGTGTGTGTTAGCCTAAGCCAGGTACCCATATTATCGACCAACCCCTAAGGGAGGATGAACAGCTGGGTTGACTGTGGATCGACTGCCGGTACTAGAATTCGTCATGGTCAGCAACGCAAACCGCTTGAGCCAAGGAAAGTCCACGATATGTGGGTACGATATGTGCTCTTAATGTGTCTCACCTTCACATGGAAGCTCTTAACGTCTCTCACCTTCACATGGAATGTGTCTCACCTTCACATGGAAGCTCTTAATGTCTCTCACCTTCACATGGAATGTGTCTCACCTTCACATGGAAGCTCTTAATGTCTCTCACCTTCACATGGAAGCTCTTAATGTCTCTCACCTTCACATGGAAGCTCTTAACGTCTCTCACCTTCACATGGAATGTGTCTCACCTTCACATGGAAGCTCTTAATGTCTCTCACCTTCACATGGAATGTCTCTCACCTTCACATGGAATGTGTCTCACCTTCACATGGAAGCTCTTAATGTCTCTCACCTTCACATGGAAGCTCTTAATGTCTCTCACCTTCACATGAAAGCTCTTAATGTCTCTCACTTTCACATGGAAGCTCTTAATGTCTCTCACCTTCACATGGAATGTGTCTCACCTTCACATGGAAGCTCTTAATGTCTCTCACCTTCACATGGAAGCTCTTAATGTCTCTCACCTTCACATGGAAGCTCTTAATGTCTCTCACTTTCACATGGTAACTCTTAATGTCTCTCACCTTCACATTATCGTCAACTGTTCCCTGGGGGTAGAATATGGTGTGGGGTGAAGTTCGCCATTATTATCGTTTGACTATTGATTAAAGGCTTTATCTAGTATGTTCGTCATTTCATTGTGTGTTGGCCATTTCATTGTGTGTTGGCTATTTCTTTGTGTGTTGGCTATTTCATTGTGTGTTGGCTATTTCTTTGTATGTTGGCCATTTCTTTGTGTGTTGACCATTTCTTTGTCTGTTGGCCATTTCTTTGTGTTGTCCATTTCTGTGTGTGTTGGCTATTTCTTTGTATGTTCGCCATTTCTTTGTGTTGATCATTTCTTTGTATGTTGGCCATTTCTTTGTGTGTTGACCATTTCTTTGTGTGTTGGCCATTTCTTTGTGTTGGCCATTTCTTTGTGTGTTGGCCCTTTCTTTGTCTGTTGGCCATTTCTTTGTCATCGTCTTTTATTCTAATGCAGTCATTTTGTGTTGGGTAACTGCTATCTCCAGCATTTCGTTAATGTGTTTTCCTTTGTCTGACGTATCTCAAGCATTTTTCCTCAGATTTGATCGTAACAATTTAAGAAAATTTTCAGCATGTTTACGTTTATTTTGCCATATCTATTTTTTTTATTTAATTACGTATGTGTGTGTGCTTATGAATTCTTGGAGATCTTCATTGTTTTCCTTTGGCTACACTATATATATATATATATATATATATATATATATATATATATATATATATATATATATATATATATATATGCATGTGTGTGTGTGTTACAGGACTCCACCTGCTTAATATCACCATCGGCGAGGCTCTATCAGTGGGAGTGCAATTTCGTCAAAGAGCTCCCCACACCGAAAGGAGTCCACATTAACCCTGCTACTGGACGTAGCGCAGCCTTGGTGCTGCAGGAACCTATATAAAAGTCCTGGTTACACATTCCACAGGAATTGGTTATAAGAGTTAGGGAATATATTCTCGTGTTTAAATATAAGAAGTGCCACTGTGGAAGTTTACTGGCAGGGGAAAGAAAGAGAGAGAGAGAGAGAGAGAGAGAGAGAGAGAGAGAGAGAGAGAGAGAGAGAGAGAGAGAGAAAATGGATTTAGTGATATCTTAAAATGTCCGCTGGCGATCTATACCCCCCAGCGAACCTTCAAGTTTAGTGTAGTGTTTCAAGCCAAGACCGTTCGTCTTGCAGGACACACACACACACACACACACACACACACACACACACACATATATATATATATATATATATATATATATATATATATATATATATATATATATATATATATATATAGTGGCGGTAGTGGTGTGTTAAACTTAAGTAACATAAAAATAGTATAAGAACAGAACAAGAATCAAATGCCTTGTTTAATCACGTTAAAAACTATGATCATTGTATTGACTGGAGTAATGCCATCTCAGTTATCAACTCTAACTCCAGTACCACGAGAAATATCATTAAATCTTCTATTATTAGATACACATAGAATTATAACCTTAGTATTAGTGAAGGTCTATACAAATTGATACCTTTATTGTTGATAAAACTTGTAAACAATTCACCTTCTTGTCCACATAATAAGTTTATGATACGCTCGTTGTCTGTCTTGGACAATCACATGTTTACCAAATGGCGTCCTAGCTACGTCTCTTCGTTGTATATCAGCTGAGTGTCATATTTCTCTCTTGTATCTCCCCTGATGACGTGATTATTACACGAAAGTGCACTTGGGAACTTATCGTGTTTCATTTTCCCCGTGGACTCATAGGAATATATATATATATATATATATATATATATATATATATATATATATATATATATATATATATATATATATATATATATATATTATCCCTGGGAATATGAAAGAAAGAATACTTCTCACGTATTCCCTGCGTGTCGTAGAAGGCGACTAAAAGGGAAGGGAGCGGGGGGCTGGAAATCCTCCCATCTCGTTTTTAATTTTCCAAAAGAAGGAACAGAGAAGGGGGCTAAGTGAGGATATTCCCTTAAAGGCTCAGTCCTCTGTTCTTACCGCTACCTAGCTAATGTTGAATAGTATGAAAAAAGAATATATATATATATATATATATATATATATATATATATATATATATATATATATATATATATATATATATGTATATATATATATATATATATATATATATATATATATATATATATATATATATATATATATTCCTATGTGGACTCAGGAATATCTTGATCACGCGCAAAATTGTGATCCTTTCCAATATATATATATATATATATATATATATATATATATATATATATATATATATATATATATATATATATATATATATATATTTAGAGAAAGACTTTTATACACAAGAATTATCCAGGAGAAAGAAATTCAATCTCGCCGAAATGGAAATGTCGTATTAATTTCCCCACTGTGGCAATTTAAGGCCGAATATTTTGTAAATCCAATATAAGAATTTTATGGAAACGTTTAGTTTTACCCCAATGGTTGGCGAGGATAAGAAGATACCCCTGGATGATGCTTTATGTGCAAGTGTTACAATGTATTTGTGTTTATCTGGCTCACAAGGCGCGCGGGGGTTGGGGGAGAAGAGAGGCGCGGGGCTCTGTGGATGCTGGTGTGTGGTGAGTGGGTATTAGGTGTGGTAGAGGGTGTGAGCGGTGTGGTTGTGGCGGGTAGTGGTGTGTGGTGAGTGGTAGCGTGGTAGTGTGGTAGGTTTGGTAGAGGGGTGTGAACGGTGTGGTTGTGGCGGGTAATGGTGTGTGGTGAGTGGTAGTGTGGTAGGGGGTGTGAGTGGTGTGGTTGTGGCGGGTAGTGGTGTGTGGTGAGTGGTAGTGTGGTAGATGTGGTAGAGGGGTGTGAGCGGTGTGGTTGTGGCGGGTAATGGTGTGTGGTGAGTGGTAGTGTGGTAGGTGTTGTAGAGGATGTGAGCGGTGTGGTTTTGGCGGGTTGTGATGTGAGTGGTAGTGTGGTAGGTGTGGTATTGGTGGTGTTAGTGTGCCTGGTATCGAGGTGGCGGTTAGTGGTGTGTGGTGAGTGGTAGTGTGGTGAATGATAGTGTGGTAGTAGGTTGTATGGTAGGAAGATAGTGCGGTAGAAACTAGTGTGGTAGGAAGGTCGTGTGGTAGGAAGATGATGGAACGGTAGTGTGGTAGGAAGATGATGGGACGGTAGTGTGGTAGGAAGATGATGGGACGTTCGTGTGGTAGGAAGGTGATGGGACGGTAGTGTGGTATGAAGGTGATGGGACGGTAGTGTGGTAGGAAGGTGATGGGACGGTAGTGTGGTAGGTAGGTGATGGGACGGTAGTGTGGTAGGAAGGTGATGGGACGGTAGTGTGGTAGGAAGGTGATGGGACGGTAGTGTGGTAGGAAGATGGTGTGGTAGGCAGATGGTGCTGGAGGTATGCAAGACTCGCCAGAGGTTCTGGTGTCGACAGATGGTGGTCCTCCAGCTGGTGGACCTTCAGGTAGTGGTCCTCCAGGAGGTGGTCCTCCAGCTGGTGGTCCTCCAGGAGGTGGTCCTCCAGGTGGTGCTTCACCCGCCCCAGGCAGCCTCCAGCCTCCGGTCCATGTGGAGACCCTCCACACACCGCTCGCCCTCCACCTCTCCCTGACCTGCTCCAGCTCACCTCCTCCTCCTGCAGACGACCGCAACCCAGCCCTCCTGCAGTAGCTCCTGCCGCCAGCTGATACCGCCCCTCGTGTTGGTTCTCCTCCCACAGGAGGACGCCTCCCCCAGGTTCAACCTCTGGTCCGCCCCTGGTCCGCCCCGGTAGCCCTCCCTCCTCCGTCAGTAGCCCGCCCTGCCTACCGCCCCGGTAGCCCTCCTCCCTCCGCCGTCAGTAGCCCGCCCCGTTTACCGCCCCGGTAGCCCTCCCTCCGCCGTCAATAGCCCTCTCCGCCTACCGCCCCGGTAGCCCTCCCTCCGCCGTCAGTAGCCCGCCCCGCCTACCGCCCCGGTAGCCCTCGTCCGCCGTCAGTAGCCCGCCCCGCCTACCGCCCCGGTAACCCTCCCTCCGCCGTCAGTAGCCCGCTTCGCCTACCGCCCCGGTAGCCCTCCCTCCGCCGTCAGTAGCCCGCTCCGCCTACCGCCCCGGTAGCCCTCCCTCCTCCGTCAGTAGCCCGCCCCGCCTACCGCCCCGGTAGCCCTCCCTCCGCCGTCAGTAGCCCTCTCCGCCTACCGCCCCGGTAGCCCTCCCTCCGCCGTCAGTAGCCCGCCCCGCCTACCGCCCCGGTAGCCCTCCCTCCGCCGTCAGTAGCCCGCCCCGCCTACCGCCCCGGTAGCCCTCGTCCGCCGTCAGTAGCCCGCCCCGCCTACCGCCCCGGTAACCCTCCCTCCGCTGTCAGTAGCCCGCTCCGCCTACCGCCCCGGTAGCCCTCCCTCCGCCGTCAGTAGCCCGCCCCGCCTACCGCCCCGGTAACCCTCCCTCCGCCGTCAGTAGCCCGCTCCGCCTACCGCCCCGGTAGCCCTCGTCCGCCGTCAGTAGCCCGCTTCGCCTACCGCCCCGGTAGCCCTCCTCCCTCCGCCGTCAGTAGCACGCCCGGCCTGACAGTAGCCGTGCCCGCCCCACGGTAGCCACACCGCCCTTCCCCTCCCATCCTCTCCCTCCCCCACACTCCCCCCCCCGTTCCCCCACCCCGTGAACAGGAGACAAGTGCGGGCCTGGGACCACAGCCCCCCCTCCCCCCCCGGCGTGAAATATAGTGCATAATTAAAGGATAAAATGTGGCTGTGGGGGGTGGGGGGTTATTATTACCACGGCTAATAACCCGATGGTCTGTAATGAGCGACCTGGGGGGGGAGGGGGGCCGGGGGAGGGGGAGGCCGGCGGCGGAGGCAGGAGCTCCCCCTCCCTCATCCCTCCTCCCACCTCCCCCTCCCCGACAGTGTCCACACCTGAGGCCTTACACTCCAGCTTTTGGGGGGAGGGGGCTGACACCCAGGTCTTGGCCGACCCCAGGTGATTTAAGAGGTGGCCTAGTTAGGAGGGGGTAGTATGGGGTCGTTACGTCGTGGTGATTCGGCGGTAAGCTCGTCTGCGGGGGGACGAGCGTGTCCATCTAAACGGGGGTTGGGGTGTTTGATTCAATGCGTTCGCGGTATTTAAGGCCATTTTAACCTCTATATTACCAGGCCATAAGGTCGAAAGTCTGAGACGTTGAGTGTGCCTCGTAGTGAATGATGGCCTGGCTGTAGAAACGTTACGTCCCTCTTATTTTCTTTCTTCTTGACCCTCGAATAGAAAATGGAATGTGTCGCGAGTTCATCTGGGTGGGAAGGGTGGGCCATCATGGAACACCCGTGTTGGCTACCCACCCAGAGCCCACCTAGGCACCCACCCGTCCACCCACCTAGCAGCCCGCCCAGAGCCCACCTAGGCACCCTCCCACACCCACCTAGCAGCCCGCCCACCCCTCACTCAGCTTCAAGGCTGGAAACTCATAAATGCATTCAACCATTTTTCTGGTTGGGAAGTAAGCTGTGGCATTAACCTTATATGGTCACGGTTTTATCGCCGCTGCTCTGCTCTGATGCAATGATGGGAAAAAAAGAAGTAAATTCTAAAATCTGATTTGGGATAGAGGGGAAGTGGGGGGAGGGGGGGGAAATGGTGAGTGGTTGTTGCATGTGTGGCTAGGAGGAAGGGTAGTGGTGGTGGTGGTGTGGCTAGGAGGAAGGGTAGTGGTGGGTGGTAGTGTGGCTAGGAGGAAGGGTAGTGGTGGGTGGTGGTGTGGCTAGGAGGAAGGGTAGTGGTGGGTGGTGGTGTGGCTAGGAGGAAGGGTAGTGGTGGTGTGGTGGTGTGGCTAGGAGGAAGGGTAGTGGTGGTGTGGTGGTGTGGCTAGGAGGAAGGGTAGTGGTGGGTGGTGGTGTGGCTAGGAGGAAGGGTAGTGGTGGGTGGTGGTGTGGCTAGGAGGAAGGGTAGTGGTGGTGTGGTGGTGTGGCTAGGAGGAAGGGTAGTGGTGGGTGGTGGTGTGGCTAGGAGGAAGGGTAGTGGTGGTGTGGTGGTGTGGCTAGGAGGAAGGGTAGTGATGGTGTGGTGGTGTGGCTAGGAGGAAGGGTAGTGATGGTGTGGTGGTGTGGCTAGGAGGAAGGGTAGTGGTGGTGTGGTGGTGTGGCTAGGAGGAAGGGTAGTGATGGTGTGGTGGTGTGGCTAGGAGGAAGGGTAGTGGTGGGTGGTGGTGTGGCTAGGAGGAAGGGTAGTGATGGTGTGGTGGTGTGGCTAGGAGGAAGGGTAGTGATGGTGTGGTGGTGTGGCTAGGAGGAAGGGTAGTGGTGGTGTGGTGGTGTGGCTAGGAGGAAGGGTAGTGGTGGGTGGTGGTGTGGCTAGGAGGAAGGGTAGTGGTGGGTGGTGGTGTGGCTAGGAGGAAGGGTAGTGGTGGGTGGTGGTGTGGCTAGGAGGAAGGGTAGTGGTGGGTGGTGGTGTGGCTAGGAGGAAGGGTAGTGATGGTGTGGTGGTGTGGCTAGGAGGAAGGGTAGTGGTGGTGTGGTGGTGTGGCTAGGAGGAAGGGTAGTGGTGGTGTGGTGGTGTGGCTAGGAGGAAGGGTAGTGGTGGGTGGTGGTGGTGGGCTGGGGGAGGAGGGTGGTATGTGGCTAGGAGAAGGGTAGTGGTGGTGGGGTGGGCTAGGAGAAGGGGTGGTGGGGGTGGTGGGGTGGGTTGGAGAGGGAGTGGGTGGTGGGTGGTGGTGTGGCTGGAGGAAGGGTGTGGTGGTGGTGGTGTGCTAGGAGGAAGGGAGTGGTGGGTGGTGGTGTGGGGAGGAAGGGTAGGGTTGGGTGGGCTAGGAGAAGGGTAGTGGTGGTGGTGGTGTGGCTAAGGAGGAAGGGGTAGTGGTGTGGTGTGTGGCTAGGAGGAAGGGTAGTGGTGGGTGGTGGTGTGGCTAGGAGGAAGGGTAGTGGTGGGTGGTGGTGTGGCTAGGAGGAAGGGTAGGTGGGTGGTGGTGTGGCTAGGAGGAAGGGTAGTGGTGGGTGGTGGTGTGGCTAGGAGGAAGGGTAGTGGTGGGTGGTGGTGTGGCTAGGAGGAAGGGTAGTGGTGGGTGGTGGTGTGGCTAGGAGGAAGGGTAGTGGTGGTGTGGTGGTGTGGCTAGGAGGAAGGGTAGTGGTGGGTGGTGGTGTGGCTAGGAGGAAGGGTAGTGGTGGTGGTGGTGTGGCTAGAGAGGAAGGGTAGTGGTGGGGTGGTGGTGTTAGAGGTCGGGTAGTGTGGGTGGTGGTGTGGTAGGAGGAAGGGTAGTGGTGGGTGGTGGTGTGGCTAGGAGGAAGGGTCGTGTGGGTGGTGGTGTGGGCTAGGAGGAAGGGTAGTGGTGGGTGGTGGTTGTGGCTAGGAGGAAGGGTAGTGGTGGGTGGTGGTGTGGCTAGGAGGAAGGATAGTGGTGGTGTGGTGGTGTGGCTAGGAGGAAGGGGTAGTGGTGGGTGGTGGTGTGGCTAGGAGGAAAGGGTAGTGGTGGGTGGTGGTGTGGCTAGGAGGAAGGGTAGTGGTGGGTGGTGTGTGGCTAGGAGGAAGGGTAGTGGTGGTGTGTGGTGTGGCTAGGAGGAAGGGTAGTGGTGGTGTGGTGGTGTGGCTAGGAGGAAGGGTAGTGGTGGTGTGGTGGTGTGGCTAGGAGGAAGGGTAGTGGTGGTGTGGTGGTGTGGCTAGGAGGAAGGGTAGTGGTGGGTGATGGTGTGGCTAGGAGGAAGGGTAGTGGTTGGTGGTGGTGTAGCTAGGAGGAAGGGTAGTGGTGGTGTGGTGATGTGGCTAGGAGGAAGGGGAGTGGTGGGTGGTGGTGTGGCTAGGAGGAAGGGTAGTGGTGGTGTGGTGATGTGGCTAGGAGGAAGGGTAGTGGTGGTGTGGTGGGGAGTGTGGGGTGTGGTGGGGAGTGTGGGGTGTGGTGGGTAGTGTGGGGTGTGGTGGGTAGTGTGGGGTGTGGTGGGGAGTGTGGGGTATGGTGGGGAGTTTGGGGTGTGGTGGGTAGTGTGGGGTGTGGTGGGTAGTGTGGGGTGTGGTGGGGAGTGTGGGGTGTGGTGGGGAGTGTGGGGTGTGGTGGGGAGTGTGGGGAGGTCAAGGTGATGCGGTAGGTCTGCGCCTCCGTCCTGCTGGGGAGGAGGAGGAGGAAGAAGCATCCTTGGAGGAAGGTGTGGTGAGGTGCAAGGAAGCCACCTTACCCTGCAACAGGGAGGTGAGTGGAAGAGGAGCGGGTCCGCCTTCGTGGTTGTTGCAGGGGTGGAGGGCAGCCATCTAGTGGGCCATGGAAGGGTGGAAGGGAGCCATCTAGTGGGTCAGGCAGGGGTGGAGGGGAGCCATCTAGTGGGTCATGCAGGGGTGGAGGGGAGCCAACTGGGAGTTGTGTAGGGAAAGAAAGAGAAGCCATGCGTGTGGTGGAGGGGGAAGGAGGGAAACCCCCAGGGAATGGTGTATTGTGAATAGGGAAGCCACCTGGAAGAGGTGCAGGGTGAGGGAGGAGAAGCCACCTGGAAGAGGTGCAGGGTGAGGGAGGAGAAGCCACCTGGGAGAGGTGCAGGGTGAGGGAGGAGAAGCCACCTGGGAGAGGTGCAGGGTGAGGGAGGAGAAGCCACCTGGGAGAGGTGCAGGGTGAGGGAGAAGCCACCTGGGAGAGGTGCAGGGTGAGGGAGGAGAAGCCACCTGGGAGAGGTGCAGGGTGAGGGAGGAGAAGCCACCTGGGAGGGTTATAAGGGAGAGGGAGGGAATCACCCAAGAGAGAGAGAGAGAGAGAGAGAGAGAGAGAGAGAGAGAGAGAGAGAGAGAGAGAGAGAGAGAGGGTGGGGTGGGGGTAGGGCTCCTACCTACCAGTACCTACGTCAGTCCTAGCGCGTAAGGCTCACCGTTCCTCTGGGCCACTCGACATCTCTGGCTCATCTGGGACTGACCTCAACCACATGACAAGTTTTCTGTTAAATTTCCAGGATTTGTTCCATGGACGAGAGTTGTTTTGCCTGGAATCTGTTCAAAAAGTCTTTCCTGGAATTTCGTCCAAAGTCTTTCCTGGAATCTCATCCAAAGTCTCTCCTGGAATCTCTTCCAGTCTTTCCTGGAATTTCGTCCAAAGTCTTTCCTGGAATCTCATCCAAAGTCTCTCCTGGAATCTCTTCCAGTCTTTCCTGGAATTTCGTCCAAAGTCTTTCCTGGAATCTCATCCAAAGTCTCTCCTGGAATCTCTTCCAGTCTTTCCTGGAATCTCATCCAAAGGCTTTCCTGGAATCTGGAACATTTTTGGTCTGATATCTTCATGACCTGTTGCGAGGCATCATTCCAGTCTGGATGATTCTGTGTATTTCTGAACTCCGTTTCTCTCAAGTGAAAGCCATCATTCTTGCTGGCCTCGACCTGTCGGTATACGGGCATTACCCCTTGTCCTTTCCTTCTTCCAGGGCCGTTCAGTTCGAGAGAGGTTCACCACCTCTGGTGATCGCGCGTACGTTCCACACCACCACCACCTCTGCTTGGAAAGTGTTTCTGAATTATCCCTAATTTGTTTATTTTTCCCAGTTGTTCGGCCCCGGGGGCAGTTCTAACGCACCTGTATTCCATTTTGCTTTTTATGTGTACATTCAACATTTTCGTGTTTACGCTTCGGTGTCTCGTTCTGAGAGTTCGCATTATCATGCCACTCCTCATGTGCCTCATTGGCAACAGCTAGACCTTTGACGTCTTCCTCACTCTGTGTATCTCTCCCTGTTAGACCTGTGTGCCAGGGAGACGTCAATGTGTTGTTCATCGTTCTTTGGCTTGCTCCAATATGTCTTCAGGAAAAATCCATCAGGTTCCTCTCCTCCCCCCCTGTAACCCATGTTCATTTAGTTCTTTTACGCATTTTGTTTATGTCATCTTATGAATCTGTCGCCTTACTCTCGTGTCATCTGCAGACCACCTCTTACTCACTCACGTGTACTGCAGACCACCTCGCTGTTCCTTCCTTCACCTCCCTGTTAGCCTCAGATGATCGCTGTTCCTTCCTTCACCTTCCTTCACCTTCCTTCGGCAGTGGAGCTAATGATATTTCTTGTGGTACTTCTGAGACATCGCTCTCTGCTTCAGGCATGGTTACATTAGCCGTCAACTTCATGGTGGGTAGTATATATATATATATATATATATATATATATATATATATATATATATATATATATATATATATATATATATATAGTATTCGAATAGTTATTTCCCTATTAGGGGCAATCATAGCCTAGCGGTAGCGCTCCCGCCTGTTGCACAGGGGTCCCGGGTTGGATCCTGGATGTTGGAGGTTTGTATGTTCTATGAAGGTGCGCGTTCATATGCACTTTGTTTGCTTTGTTACCATCGAGGTAGGATCGCCAATGATTGTGTTACAACTCCTGGCGAGGACGCCAGGTATTTGTTACTATCCTAGCAAGGTTGTCAATTTGTTTATTACTCGTACTGGATAACGCTATCTTAACGGGATGAAGGCAAACACCAGGGTTAAATCTACGTATAATAAAAGAAATAAAGAGTACAAGATAACATTAATCGGGTACAAACACTTTCGTTAACACTTAAAATTCCACGCTTAACCACTGGGAAAGGTAAAGAGTTACCGGTTGAGGTAACTGTTCGAAATCCTATTACGTTATATCCGCAAACAGTGATAGAAATATATATATACTTCCTTGATGCTCTGTATGTGCTAGTTGCTTGACCGTGTGTGTGTCCGTTGCTGTGATGCGTCACTCACGACTTGGCTCAGCTGCTCACTCACACCACCGTTTTCTACACGTTCTCCTTCAACAAGTTACGAGCTCGACGGTCAGATGGCGTTAGTGGCAATGTTTGACATCTCTTCAAGCATACTGATAATCTAAGGTAGTTACACTTCCTACATACATCCCCCTCCTCCGTCCGTCCATGTTTAATTCATCCCGAACACCAGCGCCTTGCGGGTGTGGCCAAGTGTGTTTGTGTTTGTGCATCTGTTTTGAACCCGTTTTTAGGCAGTGTTACCTCAGTGTCACGTCGTGAAGAAGCGTTCAGACACCAGTGAATATTAAGAACAAAGGCTGATTCCTGCATCTGCTCGTATATGGTGTACAGACACTGAAAATAAAGGGATCAATATTCAGGTTTTGATGACATGATGATGACAACCCTTCGTCACCAGCGTCAAGTGGGAGTGCAAGAATGATAGTGTAATCCATGTTGGATGAAGGAGTCATCCGAGGGGGGGGGAAGCTGGATGACCATGATATGAGGTAAGAAAGTTTCCCGTTGAAATTATAGACATGTTCGACCCCCAGCAGTGAATCACTGAACAGGACCTCGAGACCAGTGCTTGTGGGTGGAGCTGCTGCCTCCATATTATTTATCCTCATATCTTTATTTATGCTTTTGATTCCGGTGAAATTTATAGACGGTATAACTGAATAGTTATATTTTTTCCTATAGATTATGTAGAAGGTAATATATTTTTGTGTGTGAAAGTAAAAGAGATACTTTTAACGCGTGATTACATATCGAAATACCATTTTTTCATAAACGATTGATCTAGAATACTGAAAATAACTTTTACAGGATCATTTTCTTTGGAAAATAAGTTATTTCTGTCTCAGTTAGAGCTTAGTATAGAGGGTATGATTAACGTACAGTGAGAGTCCGACACCCCGAGCGGGTGGTGGCCAGCCAGCAACATGGGACGTGAGATAGCCAGAGTCTCGAACTGGAGTACCGTCAATTTAGAACAAGCTTACAGTTCCCCCAACAACCTTTTTAACTTGTGCTGGTTATCTCACTGAGTTCTGCCATCTATGTGGGACGTTCGTTATATATTTATGTCTGTGGTATGCTCGTTGCTAGTCCATTCAACGCCTATCTTAATTGCCGTTGACCTTCTAACATGGTGATTGCCTAGTTCCCCTTCGCCTTGTTTGGTCGTTGCCCCGTGTGTGCTCTGAAGGCCTCGTAATATTGTATGTCTGCTTCGTTCCCGGGACTCTCATGTAGCCAAGGTTCTGGTGTGGTGATGAGCAGTTTTATTATTGTCACTTGTTAAGGTGATCCAGTCTTCAGCCTGGAGTTATCACTTGTTAAGCTACGTGTAGATAGGTATGTGAGGCACAGAGAGAGAGACACAGTAGGTAGGTATGTGAGGTACAGAGAGAGACACACAGTAGATAGGTATGTGAGGCACAGAGAGAGACACAGTAGATAGGTATGTGAGGCACAGAGAGAGACGCATTAGATAGGTATGTGAGGCAGAGAGAGACACACAGTAGATAGGTATGTGAGGCACAGAGAGACACACAGTAGATAGGTATGTGAGGCACAGAGAGACACACAGTAGACAGGTATGTGAGGCAGAGAGAGACACACAGTAGATAGGTATGTGAGGCACAGAGAGACACATAGTAGATAGGTTATGTGAGGCACAAAGAGAGACACAGTAGATAGGTGTGTGAGGCACAGAGGGACACACAGTAGGTAGGTATGTGAGGCACAGAGAGACACACAGTAGATAGGTATGTGAGACACAGAGAGACACACAGTAGATAGGTATGTGAGGCACAGAGAGAGACACACAGTAGATAGGTATGTGAGGCACAGAGAGACACATAGTAGATAGGTATGTGAGGCAGAGAGAGACACACACAGTAGATAGGTATGTGAGGCACAGAGAGACACACAGTAGATAGGTATGTGAGGCACAGAGAGACACACAGTAGATAGGTATGTGAGGCACAGAGAGACACATAGTAGATAGCTATGTGAGGCACAGAGAGAGACACAGTAGATAGGTGTGTGAGGCACAGAGGGACACACAGTAGGTAGGTATGTGAGGCACAGAGAGACACACAGTAGATAGGTATGTGAGGCACAGAGAGAGACACACAGTAGATAGGTATGTGAGGCACAGAGAGACGCACAGTAGATAGGTATGTGAGGCACAGAGAGAGACACAGTAGATAGGTATGTGAGGCACAGAGAGACACACAGTAGATAGGTATGTGAGGCACAGAGAGACACACAGTAGATAGGTATGTGAGGCACAGAGAGACACACAGTAGATAGGTATGTGAGGCACAGAGAGACACACAGTAGATAGGTATGTGAGGCACAGAGAGAGACACATAGTAGATAGGTATGTGAGGCACAGAGAGAGACACAGTAGGTATACAGTGACGACACCATTGCCTCAATGAACCCTCCTCCTTGTCTACTATTGGTTCATCACATTTTCATGCCTCATTCACATATTTAGTTACAGTCGATGCCTGATACATTTCCAGTCTGTATTCCTGTAGCAGGGTGGTGGCTGGACTGATACCCCCTCATCCCTGCAACCTTGTGAATGACAGACTACTTAATTAGGTTATTAGGGATGGTGGACGGTAATGTAAGGTTACTCCAACACTGGTCCATCTGTCCTCTCTCTTTGAGAATCATTTGACTGTCTCTTCGCTCCTGTAGATGAGCGTGTGTTTACTGCCTCCCTATAGGTGTTTTGTTATTTAATATATTTACTTCATGTGTATGTATACACCAACGGTGGGGTTCGAACCCTAGGTGGGGAGAGAGAGAGAGAGAGAGAGAGAGAGAGAGAGAGAGAGAGAGAGAGAGAGAGAGAGAGCGTGTGGCTACCTCGTCCATCAAAGGAGGTTTGAAAAAAAAAAAGAAATTTACCTTTTCCCTCTCCTAATATAACTAGTTTGTCCTTGTCCTGTGGTCTCATGTTTCTCATCATATTGCTCACCTCACAATTCCCTTTTTTTGTGAGTTTAAGATCATTGCTCTCTCTCTCTCTCTCTCTCTCTCTCTCTCTCTCTCTCTCTCTCTCTCTCTCTCTCTCTCTCTCTCTCTCTCTCTCTCTCCCCCCAGCAATACCACCTCACAGTGGCCTACCGTCAACGCTGAGTCCCCAGACCTCCTCTGTATCCTCATAATTATGTACTTCATGTGTGGGTAAGTTTTCCCTCTCTTGTGCCCGTTCTGAGCCGGCAAATGTGACGGAGGGCGTCCACCTCCTGAGTGTGAGTCATGCATATCACATTGTGAGGCGTTCATGCTACCCTTGACCTTAGTTTATGCCTTTCATTGTGAGTTATGTTTCATTGTGAGTTGTGAGTTATGAGTCTACTCTGTACCATTTGTTACAACAGTTTCGTTGTGAGTTGTGAGTTATGAGTCTACTCTGTACCATTTGTTACAACAGTTTCATTGTGAGTTGTGAGTTATGAGTCTACTCTGTACCATTTGTTACAGCAGTTTCATTGTGAGTTGTGAGTTGTGAGTCCTCTCTTTACCATTTGTTACAACAGTTTCATTGTGAGTTATGAGTTATGAGTCCTCTCTGTACCATTTGTTACAATAGTTTCATTGTGAGTTATGAGTCCTCTCTGTACCATTTGTTACAACAGTTTCGTTGTGAGTTGTGAGTTATGAGTCTACTCTCTACCATTTGTTACAACAGTTTCGTTGTGAGTTGTGAGTTATGAGTCTACTCTGTACCATGTGTGACAACAGTTTCATTTAGTACCACGCCCGTGTTTGATCTTTGGTACGAGAATTTCACATACTTTCCTCTTATTCTCTTTTTCTTATTCTAATTGTATGCTGGGAGTGAAGGTAATGGTGTCAGAGTGAGTGAGGGAGGGAGGGAGGGAGGGAGAGAGGGAGGGAAGGCAACTGGATGTGGAACAGGGAGAGGGAGGGAGGGAGGGGAGACACCAGGGAGTGGTGCTGGGAGGAGGGAGGAGGACAACTGGGCGTGGTACAGAGGGAGAGAGGGAGGGAAGGCATCCTGCAGTGGTACAGGGAGAAGGAGGTGGGAGGGAAGCCGCTAGGGAGTGATGCAGTGAGAGGGAGGAAACCCCACCTGGGAGTGATGCAGGGAGAGGGAGGAAATCCCACCTGGGAGTGGTGTAGGGAGAGGGAGGAAGGGAGGAAACCCCACCTGGGAGTGGTGTAGGGGACAAAATCCACCTGAAGAATGGTCACGGGGAAGGGAGGAAAGCCACCCTCTATTGACTTAAACATTGTAGCAGGGTGGTGGTGGTCCACATCCACCTGTAGCAGGGTGATGGTGGTCCACATCCACCTGTAGCAGGGTGATGGTGGTCCACATCCACCTGTAGCAGGGTGATGGTGGTCCACATCCACCTATAGCAGGGTGATGGTGGTCCACATCCACCTGTAGCAGGGTGGTGGTGGTCCACATCCACCTATAGCAGGGTGATGGTGGTCCACATCCACCTGTAGCAGGGTGATGGTGGTCCACATCCACCTGTAGCAGGGTGAGGGCGGCCCACATCCACCTGTAGCAGGGTGATGGTGGTCCACATCCACCTGTAGCAGGGTAGTGGAAGAAGGCAACTGACCCCCTCAGTGGGTCGGAGCGAGACCTGATCACCTCCCTCCCTCACCAGCCACAGTCCCTCACCTGTGGTACCTCTTTGTTGTGGAGGGAAGGAGAAGGCGCGGTGCCGGAGAGAGGGGCGTGCGGGCGGGGCGTGCGGTGGGGGGCGCGACAGGTGTGCGTAGCGGTCCAGCCAGAGCGTCGCTGACACTTCCGGTAATCCTAACCTATTGCCTGACCTTTGAGTAATCTCCCGCCACATTAATCACCAACGCTGACATGACGAACCCGTGTGGAAACACTATATTAACGACCGCCATTCTCTCTCTCTCTCTCTGGCTCGCAAAGTCTCTCCACTTTAAACGCTCCCTCTCCCTCCCTCCCCTTCTTACCCTCCCTCCTTCCCTCCCTACCCTCCCCTTCTTACCCTCCCTCCTCCCTCCCTCCCTCCACTTGACCACTGGTTTACGATCTTAGGGTACGACGGTACGACCCCCTCGAGGTCCGACGGGGTATGACGGTACGACCCCCTCGAGGTCCGACGGGGTATGACGGTACGACCCCCTCGAGGTCCGACGGGGGTACGATCCTTGATGCGTGACGGCGTGACCTTTGGACTTTGACCCACCGCCCCCCCTTCACAAATCGGGTCAAAGACCAGGCCATCACAGGGCCGGAAGGTCGTACTGGCCTGCTACTGAGGTCGGTATAGGTCGTGGTCAGGGGTCGTGGTGTCGTCTTCATGGGGGTCGTGGTCAAGAGGGACCCCCTGCTGGTGGCCCCCAGTGTGGCCCACCAGTGGCACAGTAGGTGACCTGTGCATGACCCAGTCCTTCCCTGTCAAGCCGTATGTCTCCACCTGGAGAGGACAGACCTACCCTGCCACCTGGAGAGGACAGACCTACCCTGCCACCTGGAGAGGACAGACCTACCCTGCCACCTGGAGAGGACAGACCTACCCTGCCACCTGGAGAGGACAGACCTACCCTGCCACCTGGAGAGGACAGACCTACCCTGCCACCTGGAGAGGACAGACCTACCCTGCCACCTGGAGAGGACAGACCTACCTTGCCACCTGGAGAGGACAGACTTAACCTGCTACATGGGTAGGATAGCCCTACCCTGCCACATTGAGAGGACAGGCCTACCCTGCCACCTGGAGAGGACAGACCTACCCTGCCACCTGGAGAGGACAGACCTACCTTGCCACCTGGAGAGGACAGACCTACCCTGCCACCTGGAGAGGACAGACTTAACCTGCTACATGGGTAGGATAGCCCTACCCTGCCACATGGAGAGGACAGACCTACCCTGCCACCTGGAGAGGACAGACCTACCCTGCCACCTGGAGAGGACAAACTTAACCTGCTACATGGGTAGGATAGTCCTACCCTGCCACATGGAGAGGACAGACCTACCCTGCCACATGGAGAGGATAGCCCTACCCTGCTACATGGAGAGGACAGACTTACCCTGTCACCTGACCTCTACCCACCTACATGGAGGGGAACATTCTTACGCTACCACCGAGTGGAGGAGCGGCAGGTGGACACTGGAAATCCACATTCCTTCAGGATGAAAACAGTTACATACCCTCCACAATCACGAGGCAGTAGATCCCCTCAATATGGAAATATATATATTATAATATTTTGACAATAAATGACTACAGGGAGCAAGTGAACGACACATGATACAATACAGATTGGTTCACACAGCAGGCCTCGGTCCTAGCCAGCCAGCCACCTACCCAGTCAGCCACCTAGCCAGCCAGCCACCTACCCAGTCAGCCACCTAGCCAGCCAGCCATATCTGCCCACCTCCTACCCATGGCTCCCTCATCTCCAGTATTGACATTGTACTCAGCCTTGGCGTCAGCACCACGAACGGTCCTTGTATCTGGCATTTGTATCTCGACAACGTAACGTGGAAGATGACATGAACGGTATTGGTCGTACACGCCTCGGCGTCAGAACGCCAGGATTTCTGGTCGTATTTTTCTGGTCGCGTTATAACTTTGGGTCGGACGACAAGTTAGTTTCTTCCACCATACACAGCAGGCTTCCTCTGGACTCCCATTCTGTCTGTAGTCTTCCCACTTCTCATCTTCTTTCTCGCCTTCTATAACATTTAGAACATTAATTTTCTCTTTTTTTTTTTCTTTCTGGTCGCCCGATCTTATCTCACTCAAGGCCTGGCCTTGGTGAGGACCATGACTTTAGACCTTAGCGTCGTAAGTTTCCGACAGTCGTGTCGCCTCATACGTTGACGATACGTCGACCCCCAGGGAATGTGTCGGACTGGGCCAAACCCATTACAATCTTTGTCGCCTCGGCCACCAAGTGCCCCTCATTTTTTTTTTTTAAACTGTGAGGTGTGAGGGTCTCATGTGAGAGCAGGGCAGTCGTGTTTTGTCCCGTGATGAACAGGAGAAGACAGGGCGGTGTACAGCCTTTGGGTAGAAGGCCAGAGTTCAGTCACCAGTCCACCACTATCAACAGATCCTCTTGTGGTTCCCTCCCTCCGTCTTCCTCTCCCTCCTCCATCTTCCTCTCCCTCCTCCATCTTCCTCTCCCTGCTCCATCTTCCTCTCCCTCCTTCATCTTCCTCTCCCTCCTTCATCTTCCTCTCCTTCCTCCGTCTTCCTCTCCCTCCTCCATCTTCCTCTCCCTCCTTCATTTTCCGCTCCTTCCTCCAGCTTCCTCTCCCTCCTCCGTCTTCCTCTCCCTCCTCCATCTTCCTTTCCCTCCTTCATCTTCCTCTCCCTCCTCCATCTTCCTCTCGCTCCTCCATCTTCCTCTCCCTCCTTCATCTTCTTCTCCCTCCACCATCTTCCTCCCCCTCCTCCATCTTCCTCTACCTCCTCCATCTTCCTCTCCCTCCTCCAACTTCCTCTCCCTCCTTCATCTTCCTCTTCCTCCTCCATCTTCCTCTCCCTCCTCCATCTTCCTCTCCCTCTTCTATCTTCCTCTCCTTCCTCCATCTTCCTCTCCCGCCTCCATCTTCCTCTCCCTCCTCCCTCATCCTTTCCTCACCGTCCTCTGGTGAGTGAGGTTTACCAAGCCCATGATAATGTCCCACGTTGCTCGCTTCATGCACTCACACAAGACTGTAAGCTCCCTGGTGACCCACTCGGGTAGGACGTTCGCCCACTGTGTATCCTCAAGGAACGCACGCCTTTAGGTATAGAACAAATCTTGAGCAGGAGTGTGTCATGTGAGTGCATGTTATCCCAAGTATTGCCCCGAGGTTGTGGTGATGGCGTGTCCCCGAGGCCCTTTGTGGCCTGAGGAGTGTCAATCAACGCCTTTTTGGGGGGGCGTCAGGAGTGAGTGTACACACTGCAGGAGGAGGAACGGCCCAGGATGTGCCCCTTGGTTTCGATGAAGGAATGCATTTGCCTCGCTGATTCGCCAAGTTCCGCGAGTGCGTCGCGGGACTTTAGAGAACATCTTTACTGTGTCCTGGAAGTTAGATGAAGTTGAGAGCGTCCTTGTGCATACGTCCAGGGGAGGACTTTGTGAACGTCGAGAGGATGGACGTCCCCAGGCGTGAGGGAACAGTATTAGTGATTCTTAGAAGGCACTGTAGGTCTGTCTGTCCTTGGACTGATGGAGACGTCTTAGGTCTGTCCCGGGACTTACTTAGCGTCGTGAGACCAATGGCAACACACACACACACACACACACACACACACACACACACACACACACACACACAGGGGGTTCCCCTCCACCACCCTCTCTCCTTGCTTCCCTCGCCCAGGTGTTGGTCAGCCGATAAGATAATAATGATCTTTCAATGAAGATTCGTGTTAACCTATGAGGGGCTGACGAGACGTCTTGAAAATTCAACGCGGAGGGAGGGAGTGAGGGTGGGAAGGAGGGAGGGGAGGGTAGGAGAGAAGGAGGGTGGGGGAGAGGGAGGGATGGAGGGAAGTGAAGTAGACCTGCCTCCCTCCCTCCCTCCCTGACATATGCCACGATGCATAACACATGTTTGGAAGTCGTCATTATTGAGGCGATCATACAGGGCTGAGTCACAGACCCTTCAACTTGTTTTCCTGTATTAAAAGTGGCTGGTGGTGTGAGGGGCCCTCCCCCTAAAAAATGTGAGGGGGGCACCCCGTCTCTGAGGGAGCCTTCTGCGGGGGCCCCTTTTCTGAGGGAAAAACCCCTTGCTGAGGGGGGCCCCCCTGGAGGGGCCCCCTGTCTTGAGGGAGCGGGGCCCCCCCTGCTGAGGAAACCCCCCGTCGCTGAGGGCCCCTGTTCTGAGGGAGCGTCCCTGTTGCTAGGGGGGCCCCTGTTTTGTGAGGGAGGCCCTTCTGCAAAGGGGGGGCCCTGTCTCTGAGGGGCCCCTGTCTCTGAGGGACCCCTTTTGCGGGGAGGCCCCTGTCTGCTGAGGGAAAGCCCCTTCTGTGGGGAGCGCCCGTCTGCGAGGGGGGGCCCCGTCTGCTGAGGGGAAACCCTGTCTGTGAGGGGGCGTCCCCGTCTGCGAGGGGGCCCCTTTTGGTTTTAGGAAGGGCCCTGTCTGCTGAGGGAAACCCCGTCTGGGGGAGGCCCCTGTCTGCTGAGGAGCGCCCTTCTGTGAGGAGCCCCCCTTTGCCCTGCTGGGGGGGGGGCCCCTGTCTGCTGAGGGAACCCCTGTCTGCTGAGGGAGCGCCCCTGTCTGCTGAGGGGACACCCCTGTTTCCTGAGGCCCTTCTGCTGATTCCTGTTGACGGATCACCCTTACCTGCTGACCCCTGCTCCCTGCTGGAGACGTTCTGCTGACTTTTTTTGAGCGCCCACGCAAATTGTGTGTGTTTGTTGTGGTTGGTGTGTGTGTGTGTGTGTGTGTGTGTGAAACTTGCCATACTATTTCCCTGGTTCGTTCCGTTGGAGAGTCGGTCCGTTCCCCGTTCCTTACTGAAATTTTCCCCAGCATCTTAAAAGTTTTCGAGAATCCTTTGCACTTATGTGCAAGATAAAATTGCTTACGTTTTGTGAACGGAAGAAAAAAAAACAAGTTCATTAGTATCTCCTAAAACTTTCTTACCAATATTTTGCTTCAAAGAAAATGGGAGAGGGGGGGGGGTTATGGTGAAGTGTAGAGGTGTGAAGGCGGTGGAGTTGGTGAGGGTGAGAGGGACTGGGGAGGCGGTAGTTTTGGAGGCACGGTGAGTTTTTGATGAGGGAATGGAGTTGGGAAAAAGGAGAGGGTTAGGTGTGAAAAGGCAAATGGGGGGAGGTTGGGGGGGTGAGGGGTGAGAGGCACTGGGGGGGAGTTTGTGTGGATGAAAGGGACGTAGAAGTTGTGAAGGCATTGGGGCGAGTTTTTGTGGGAGGGTAAAAAGGCACAGTGAAATGTGATGTGAGGGCATGGTGAGTTTTTTGTGAGGGGGGGGAGAGCACCGGAAATGTGGTGTGAGGCACGGGGGAGAGTGGGGTGAGTGTGCTGATGGAAGTCAAGGCTAGTGACCCTCCTCCTTCTCCTCTCTCCTGATCCTATGCTATTTAAGACTCCACCAACATGTCCAGTTCGTAAGTCATCCCACAACAGGTGAGGTTGGTTTGTGTGTTTTGTGGTGTTGTGGTTGTGTTGTTGGGGTGGTGTGTATGTTATCAAGGTACTTCTCCCTCTTTTGGGGCCGAAATGCTCCCCCTCCCCTCCTTCTTCGTCGCCCCCCCTCCTCCCCCTTTTCCCCGCCCCCCCCCCCCTTTGTCCGTTTTTGATCTCGCCACAACTAATATTCCACACAGTGGATCATAGCCAGTCCATCTGTTACCACTCTTTATCAGGGGGCCCCCCAGGGAACCTGCGCATATACCATCAGGGGCCCCCAGGGGACCTGCGCATATACCATCAGGGGGCCCCCAGGGAACCTGCGCATATACCATCCCCCAGGGGCCCCCCCCCGGGAACCTGCCATATACCACAGGGAAAACCCCCGTTTACCCCTCATAACTATACTTCCATAATAAATATTTATAATAATATATATTTTTATAAAAAAATAATTTTTTTTTTATAAAAATTTATTAAATATAGGTACTTTAAATATTTTACTGCGCTCAAAAAATAATATTGAAACCGGCCCTGACCTGCTTTCTACCCTGAAACTTCACCAAACCCTTGGTGAGTTTTTTTTTTAAATGTAATCACCCCCCTTGGGGCCGCGTTCTCCTTCCACCCCCTTGGCCCTCCTTCTTTCTCCCTGTCCCCAAACCCTTCCCTGAGCCTTGGTTTTACCCTGATAACTCACCAACCCTTGGGCCCCCCACCTTTGCGTTCTGCCCCCTGTTTTAACCACCCCCGGGACCTTTGCGTTCAACCCTGAAACTCCACCACCCGGCCCAAGCCTTTGCTTAAAAACCCCCTGATAACTCACCCCCTTGGGCCCTAAACCTTTCCTTTCTAACCCTATAACCCACCAACCCTTCCCTAAGCGTTTCGTTCAACCCTGAAAACTCACCCCCTTCCCTGCCTTCTTTTTAATTTATAATAAAACCTGGCCCTGAGCCTTGCTGTTCTACCCTGATAACTCACCAACCCTTGGCCCTGAGCCTTGCTGTTCTAACCCTGATAACTCACCAGCCCTTGGCCCTGAGCCTTGCTGTTCTAACCCTGATAACTCACCAACCCTTGGCCCTGAGCCTTGCTGTCACTAAACCCTGATAACTCACCAACCCTTGGCCCTGAGCCTTGCTGTTCTAACCCTGATAACTCACCAACCCTTGGCCCTGAGCCTTGCTGTTCTAACCCTGATAACTCACCAACCCTTGGCCCTGAGCCTTGCTGTTCTAACCCTGATAACTCACCAACCCTTGACCCTGAGCCTTGCTGTTCTAACCCAGATAACTCACCAACCCTTGGCCCTGAGCCTTGCTGTTCTAACCCTGATAACTCACATTAATCTCTTTACCCCATAAGCACAAACCTTTTTCCAGCGCCTCTCCCTTTTTAATTCTCTATTTCCCAGGATGTGCTGTTACTGATCTTACATAAGCAGCCTTTTTAATGTTGAAGGGGGGCCTCTGGGGTGTTTTTTTTTCCTAGTGTAATCCTGGCTTACTGGGAAATGAAAGGTTTCTAGTGATGGGTATCGTGTGTCGATTGATAACGTCTGTCGATTGATAACGTGTGTCGATTGATAACGTGTGTCGATTGATAACGTCTGTCGATAGATAGCGTGTGTCGATTGATAACATCTGTCGATAGATAGCGTGTGTCGATTGATAATGTGTGTCGATTGATAGCTTGTGTCGATTGATAACGTCTGTCGATAGATAGCGTGTGTCGATTGATAATGTGTGTCGATTGATAGCTTGTGTCGATTGATAGCTTGTGTCGATTGATAACGTGTGTCGAATGATAACGTATGTCGATTGATAACGTGTATCGATTGATAACGTGTGTCGATTGATAACGTGTGTCGATTGATAACGGGTGTAGATTGATAAATTGATAACGTGTGTCGATTGATAACGGGTGTAGATTGATAAATTGATAACGTGTGTCGATTGATAACGGGTGTAGATTGATAAATTGATAACGTGTGTCGATTGATAACGGGTGTAGATTGATAAATTGATAACGTGTGTCGATTGATAACGCGTTTCGATTGATAACGTCTGTCGATTGATAACCCGTGTTGATTTATAACGTCTGTCGATTGATAACGTGTGTAGATTGATAACGCGTGTCGATTGATAACCCGTGTTGATTGATAACGTCTGTCGATTGATAGCGTGTGTCGATTGATATCGTGTGTAGATTGATATCGTGTGTCGATTGATAACGTGTGTAGATTGATAACGCGTGTCGATTGATATCGTGTGTAGATTGATATCGTGTGTCGATTGATAACGTGTGTAGATTGATAACGTCTGTCGATTGATAGCGTGTGTCGATTGATATCGTGTGTCGATTGATAACGTGTGTCGATTGATATCGTGTGTCGATTGATATCGTGTGTAGATTGATAACGCGTGTCGATTGATAGTGTGTGTGTCGAGTGATAACGCGTGTCAATTGATAACGCGTGTCGATTGATAACGTGTGTCGACTGATAGCGTGTGTAGATTGATAACGCGTGTCGATTGGTAGTGTGTGTGTCGAGTGATAACGCGTGTCAATTGATAACGCGTGTCGATTGATAACGTGTGTCGACTGATAGCGTGTGTCGACGGAGGTCCCCGTCGACTGGTTCCGTCCATCCCTGCAAGGGACGGGTGACGTGTCATCTGACGAACTGTTTCATGTCCGTGTGTGTGTGTGTGTGTGTGTCGTGTGGATAGCGGGGGATAGTGAGAGAGGATGGTGTATGTCAGTGGTAGAGGATAGTGAGGGGATAGTGTGTCGAATGAGTGTGTGGTGGGTGTGTTAGGTGAGTGAGTGTGTGGTGGGTGTGTCAGGTGAGTGAGTGTGTGGTGGGTGTGTCAGGTGAGTGAGTGTGTGGTGGGTGTGTCAGGTGAGTGAGTGTGTGGTGGGTGTGTCAGGTGAGTGAATGTGTGGTGGGTGTGTCAGGTGATTGTGGTGGGTGTGTCAGGTGAGTGAGTGTGTGGTGGGTGTGTCAGGTGAGTGAGTGTGTGGTGGGTGTGTCAGGTGATTGTGGTGGGCGTGTCAGGTGAGTGAGTGTGTGGTGGGTGTGTCAGGTGAGTGAGTGTGTGGTGGGTGTGTCAGGTGAGTGTGTGGTGGGTGTGTCAGGTGAGTGAGTGTGTGGTGGGTGTGTCAGGTGAGTGAGTGTGGTGGACTGTTGTGGTACACTTGTGTGGCGCGCCAGCCTCCATCCCAGGCTGCTGGGGTGAGGGTCAGCTGGCACTGCTGCTCCTCCTCCTGCTGTCGCCCTCCCTCTGCTACCGCTGCTGTGCTGGAGCGGTAGCAGAGCCACAGCAGCTGGGACGGGACACCTGCTGGACCCACACGGGGCGAGACGGTGTACACCTGAGGTGTTGTGGGTCTTGTGTCGGGTGACCCGTGGGTGTAGGGTGTGGGCCAGGGCCGTGACCCGTGGGTGTAGTGTGTGGCCGGGGCCGTGACCGGTGGGTGTAGGGTGTGGCCGGGGCCGTGACCCGTGGGTGTAGGGTGTGGGTGGGGCCGTGACCCGTGGGTGTAGGGTGTGGCCGGGGCCGTGACCCGTGGGTGTAATGCGGACGGGGCTGTGACCTGTGCTTGTAGGGTGTGGCCGGGCCGTGACGCGTGGGTGTAGAGTGTGGCCGGGACCCATGGGTGTAGGATGGACGTGACCTTGGATGTAGGGTGTGAGCATGACCGTGGGTGTAGGGTGGGCGTGACCGTGGGTGTAGGGTGGGCGTGATCGTGGGTGTAGGGTGGGCGTGACCTTGGATGTTGGGTGTGAGTGGGGCCGTAACCCGTGGGTGTAGGGTGGGCGTGACCTGCGGGTGTAGGGTGTGGGTGGGTGGAGGCCACAGAGAAGCTGGTCGAGGGCAAGACGCGCCATGTGGGCGTCTTGTCTCGCGACGTAAACAGTCGTCAGCATCCTAACCCCGTGCCTGGCCTCCCACTCATACCGGCCTCCTGACCCTCATACTGCCCCTCATACCCGCCCCTCATGTTGCCTCCTGATCCTCATACTGCCCCTCATACCAGCCCCTCATGTTACCTCCTGACCCTCATATTGCTCCTCATACCCGCCCTTCCTGTTGCCTCCTGACCCTCATACTGCCCCTCATACCCGCCCTTCCTGTTGCCTCCTGACCCTCATGCTGCCCTTCATACCCGCTCCTCCTGTTGCCGCCTGACCCTCATACTGTCCCTCATACCCTCCCCTCCTGTTGCCTCCTAACCCTTATGCTGCCCCTCATACTTGCCCCTCCTGTCGCCTCCTCCACCCCATCCCTTCCTCCTGACCCTCATACCTTTCTCTTGCCCCTCATACCTTTCTCTTGCCCCTCATACCTTTCTCTTGTCCCTCATACATTCCTCCTGCCCCTCATACCTTCCTCCTGTCCCTCATACCTTCCTCCTGTCCCTCATACCTTCCTCCTGCCCCTCATATCAGCCTTCTGCCCCTCATACCTTCCTCCTGCCCCTCATACCTTCCTCCTACCCCTCATACCTTCCTCCTGTCCTTCATACCTTCCTCCTACCCCTCATACCTTCCTCCTGCCCCTCATACCTTCCTCCTGCCCCTCATATCAGCCTTCTGCCCCTCATACCTTCCTTCTGCCCCTCATACCTTCCTCCTGCCCCTCATACCTTCCTCCTGTCCCTCATACCTTCCTCCTGTCCCTCATACCTTCCTCATGTCCCTCATACCTTCCTCCTGTCCTTCATACCTTCCTCCTGTCCCTCATACCTTCCTCCTGTCCCTCATACCTTCCTTCTGCCCCTCATACCTTCCTCCTGCCCCTCATACCTTCCTCCTGTCCTTCATACCTTCCTCCTGCCCCTCATACCTTCCTCCTGTCCCTCATACCTTCCTCCTACCCCTCATACCTTCCTCCTGCCCCTCATACCCTCCTCCTGTCCCTCATACCTTCCTCCTACCCCTCATACCTTCCTCCTGCCCCTTATACCTTCCTCCTGCCCCTCATACCTTCCTCCTGCCCCTCATACCTTCCTCCTGCCCCTCATACCCTCCTCCTGTCCCTCATACCTTCCTCCTACCCCTCATACCTTCCTCCTGCCCCTCATACCTTCCTCCTGCCCCTCATACCTTCCTCCTGCCCCTCACACCTGCCTCGTCCACGAACTTACCTCCCACTCATAACAACCCCAATCCTACTTTTCTCATATACTTGAACTTTCCCTTCTTACCTCCTGTCCCTCCCTTCCTCCCCACCCTCCACACCCACACCTGGCTCTCCCTGGTGTACACCCCCCTCCCCTCCCCCACCCCCCTCCCCCTCCTCCCCTCCCACCCCACCATGCCCGCTCCCTCCTCCCTTGCAATCTCTTCCCAGTGTGTCGTATTCTTCACCCTCTCTCTTTATACTACCTGATACTCTCCTTATCCCTGCCTCTCTCCTTACACCTGCCTCTGTCCTTATGACTGCCCTCCCACCTTACACCTGCCTCTCACCTTACACCTGCCTCTCACCTTACACCTGCCTCTCTCCTTACACCTGCCTCTCTCCTTACACCTGCCTCTCACCTTACACCTGCCTCTGTCCTTATAACTGCCCTCCCACCTTACACCTGCCTCTCTCCTTACACCTGCCTCTCTCCTTACACCTGCCTCTCACCTTACACCTGCCTCTGTCCTTATGACTGCCCTCCCACCTTACACCTGCCTCTCTCCTTACACCTGCCTCTCACCTTACACCTGCCTCTGTCCTTATAACTGCCCTCCCACCTTACACCTGCCTCTCTCCTTACACCTGCCTCTCACCTTACACCTGCCTCTGTCCTTATGACTGCCCTCCCACCTTACACCTGCCTCTCTCCTTACACCTGCCTCTCTCCTTACACCTGCCTCTCACCTTACACCTGCCTCTGTCCTTATAACTGCCCTCCCACCTTACACCTGCCTCTCTCCTTACACCTGCCTCTCTCCTTACACCTGCCTCTCACCTTACACCTGCCTCTCACCTTATGACTGCCCTCCCACCTTACACCTGCCTCTCTCCTTACACCTGCCTCTCTCCTTACACCTGCCTCTCACCTTACACCTGCCTCTCACCTTATGACTGCCCTCCCACCTTACACCTGCCTCTCTCCTTACACCTGCCTCTGCGCATAATACAATATACTCCCTGCATTCTGCATGTACATATCTGCTCCTTCCCTTATACCTGACCACCAGCCAGTTACACCTGATACGCCGCCCTTATACTTCCCTCCCTGTCCCTCATCTCTCTGTCTCTCACACTTGTCCTCCTGTCCCTTCACACCTCCCTCTCTCTCTCTCTCTCTCTCTCTCTCTCTCTCTCTCTCTCTCTCTCTCTCTCTCTCTCTCTCTCTCTCTCTCTCTCGTGCGTGTGCTGCTTCAGGCTGCTCGAGAAGCCTTCCTCAACACACACACACACACACACACACACACACACACACACACACACACGTCTCGTATCGACGCCAGACACAATTACGGACTTGTGCCGCAGCTGTTTGACATCGTCTACCACAGCTACTGACGTCTACCACAGCCACTGTTCTCTACCACAGCTACTGACGTCTACCACAACTGCTGACTTCTACCACAGCCATTGACGTCTACCACAGCTACTGACGTCTACCACAGCCATTGACGTCTACCACAGCCACTGACGTCCACCACAGCTACTGACGTCTACCACAGCTACTGACTTCTACCACAGCCATTGACGTCTACCACAGCTACTGACGTCTACCACAGCCATTGACGTCTACCACAGCCACTGACGTCCACCACAGCTACTGACGTCTACCACAGCTACTGACGTTACCACAGCTACTGACGTGTACCAATGCTGCTGACGTCCACCACAGCTACTGACGTCTACCACAGCTATTGACGTCTACCACAGGTACTGACGCCCACCACAGCCGTGGTGGCAGATGAGAGCAGCAGTGGTGGTGGTGGTGTCGGGGTGTGACGTCAGGCAGCTGACCTTCTGCCACTGATGACGTAGCTAATGGCCGCCCCCCCTCCCCCCTCCCCACCTGCGGTGATGACGCAATAGCTGGAGGTTGGGGGGGGGGGGGGAGCGGGCCTCCTCCTCCTTCCGGGAATGACGCAATTAGGGCTAGCTGACGGACGGGGATCCTGACCCGGTGACGCAGTAGCTGACGCTCAGCCCGTCCACACACACACACACACACACACACACACACACACTACGGCAGGAGCGGAGGGGAAGGGAAGAGCCCCAGTGTTGGGCAGGAGGGAGCGTGGCGTTGCCCTCCCCTGGTCCAGATCCACCTAAGGTAATTAGTCTAAGGCAAGGTGGTCGTACCCAGGGGTCGTACCTAGGGGTCGTATTGCCGTACACAGGAGGTCGTACCGTCGTGCTCAGGGGTCGTATTGTCGTACACAGGAGGTCCTACCGTCGTGCTCAGGGGTCATATTGTCGTACACAAGAGGTCGTACCGTCGTGCTCAGGGGTCGTATTGTCGTACACAGGAGGTCGTACCGTCGTGCTCAGGGGTCGTATTGTCGTACACATGAGGTCGTACCGTCGTGCTCAGGGGGTCGTATTGCCGTACACAGGAGGTCCTACCGTCGTGCTCAGGGGTCGTATTGCCGTACACAGGAGGTCGTACCGTCGTGCACGAGGAATTAAGAAACAGAAATCGCGAACGGTTAGTTGTACATCAGGAAAGGTACACAGAGTGTAATTTTGCCGCACACAAATTCATTTAGAATTTTTCATCTTTTTTTGTATATGTGTGTGTGTGTATATGTGTGTGTGTGCATGTGTGTGTGTGTGTGTGTGTGTGTGTGTGTGTGTGTGTGTATCTGATTCTGATTACTTCAGACAAGTGCGTCAGCAGAACGTGTTTACCTTAACTGCTGGACATGGAGCGCAGTATATCATGTCAGCTCCCAAGGTTATACAGCAAATATATATATATATATATATATATATATATATATATATATATATATATATATATATATATGTGTATGGGGGGGGTTGGGCCATTTCTTTCGTCTGTTTCCTTGCGCTACCTCGCAAACGCGGGAGACAGCGACAAAGTATAATAAAAAAAAAAATAAATAAATAAATAGAAATAAGAATATATATATATATATATATATATATATATTTTTTTTTTCTTATACTTTGTCGCTGTCTCCCGCGTTTGCGAGGTAGCGCAAGGAAACAGACGAAAGAAATGGCCCAACCCCCCCCCATACACATGTATATACATACGTCCACACATGCAAATATACATACCTACACAGCTTTCCATGGTTTACCCCAGACGCTTCACATGCCTTGATTCAATCCACTGACAGCACGTCAACCCCGGTATACCATATATATATATATGTTTTAGATATCTGGGAGTGGATCTGTCAGCGGATGGAACCATGGAAGCGGAAGTGGATCATAGGGTGGGGGAGGGGGCGAAAATTTTGGGAGCCTTGAAAAATGTGTGGAAGTCGAGAACATTATCCCGGAAAGCAAAAATGGGTATGTTTGAAGGAATAGTAGTTCCAACAATGTTGTATGGTTGCGAGGCGTGGGCTATGGATAGAGTTGTGCGCAGGAGGATGGATGTGCTGGAAATGAGATGTTTGAGGACAATGTGTGGTGTGAGGTGGTTTGATCGAGTAAGTAACGTAAGGGTAAGAGAGATGTGTGGAAATAAAAAGAGCGTGGTTGAGAGAGCAGAAGAGGGTGTTTTGAAATGGTTTGGGCACATGGAGAGAATGAGTGAGGAAAGATTGACCAAGAGGATATATGTGTCGGAGGTGGAGGGAACGAGGAGAAGAGGGAGACCAAATTGGAGGTGGAAAGATGGAGTGAAAAGGATTTTGTGTGATCGGGGCCTGAACATGCAGGAGGGTGAAAGGAGGGCAAGGAATAGAGTGAATTGGAGCGATGTGGTATACAGGGGTTGACGTGCTGTCAGTGGATTGAATCAAGGCATGTGAAGCGTCCGGGGTAAACCATGGAAAGCTGTGTAGGTATGTATATTTCCGTGTGTGGACGTGTGTATGTACATGTGTATGGGGGGGGTTGGGCCATTTCTTTCGTCTGTTTCCTTGCGCTACCTCGCAAACGCGGGAGACAGCGACAAAGTCTAAAAAAAAAAAAAAAAAAAAAAAAAAAAAATATATATATATATATATATATATATATATATATTATCCGTGGGGATAGGAGAGAAAGAATACTTCCCAAGTAGAAGGCGACTAAAAGGGGAGGGAGGGGGGGGGCTGGAAATCCTTCCCTCTCGTTTTTTTTTTTTTTTTAATTTTCCAAAAGAAGGAACAGAGGGGGCCAGGTGAGGATATTCCAAAAAAGGCCCAGTCCTCTGTTCTTAACGCTACCTCGCTAACGCGGGAAATGGCGAATAGTTTAAAAGAAAAGAAAGAAATATATATATATATATATATATATATATATATATATATATATATATATATATATATATATATATATATATATATATTATCCCTGGGGATAGGGGAGAAAGGATACTTCCCATGTATTCCCTGCGTGTCGTAGAAGGCGACTAAAAGGGAAGGGAGCGGGGGGCTGGAAATCCTCCCCTCTCAATTTTTTTTTTTTAATTTTCCAAAAGAAGGAACAGAGAAGGGGGCCAGGTGAGGATATTCCCTCAAAGGCCCAGTTCTCTGTTCTTAACGCTACCTCGTTAACGCGGTAAATGGCGAATAGTATGAACTGTAACCTGAGCCAGGTACCCATTTTATTGGCCAACCTCTATGTGTGGAAGAACAGCTGGGTTGACTGTGGACCGAGTGCCGCAACCAGGATTCGAACCTTTGCCATGCTCGACCTTTTGGGCGGGGGTACGTGCATCGGTCACGCTCAGGGACGCTGACCACTACACCACGGAGGTAGTTCCTCACGTTACAGAGGCGAGACAGAGAGGCCAGTGTGGCTGGGGTTTTTAATGTGTTTGTTGACTGAGTTGTGTTTGTCAACAGCACAAACATGATATTAATCCTATACACACAAATACATGATCCGGTAATAATCTTTATTAATGATATGACAAAAGTAATATGGTTATATAGTTAATCAGAAGGTCCACTATATATACTTACTGAGATTATTACAAACAGACACACACACACACACGCACACGCACACACACACACACACACACACACCTACCTTAGGCTAGCCTGTGGCCATTCATGGTCAGTAACGCTAGCCATTACACTGCAGACTCCCTGTATGTGTGTGTGTGTATGTGTGTGTGTGTGTGTGTGTGTCAACTAAAGACAAGAGAGAGAGAACACCCAGCTATCTCTCAGAGAAATGGAAAATGATTATAACATGTGACCTTAACATTTTATTTCTTCTTTCTGGAGACGTTTTAAGTCTGTATCTTTTTGCAGTACATGTGGAAACCGTGGGTATGGGGTGCAGAAGGTGTGTCAGGCAGGCACTGGAGAAAAGTGGAAACCGTGGGTATGGGATGCAGAAGGTGTGTAGGTAGGCACTATAGGAAAGTGGAAACCGTGGGTATGGGATGCAGAAGGTGTGTTGGCAGGCACTGGAGGAAAGTGGAAACCTTGGGTATGAGGTGCAGAAGGTGTGTCAGGCAGGCACTGGAGAAAAGTGGAAACCGTGAGTATGGGATGCAGAAGGTGTGTCAGGCAGGCACTGGAGAAAAGTGGAAACCGTGGGTATGGGATGCAGAAGGTGTGTCAGGCAGACACTGGAGAAAAGTGGAAACCGTGGGTGTGAGGTGCAGAAGGTGTGTCAGGCAGGCACTGGAGAAAAGTGGAAACCGTGGGTATGGGATGCAGAGGGTGTGTTGGCAGGCACTGGAGAAAAGTGGAAACCGTGGATATGGGATGCAGAAGGTGTGTCAGGCAGGCACTGGAGAAAAGTGGAAACCCTGGGTATGGGATGCAGAAGGTGTGTCAGGCAGGCAGTGGAGGAAAGGTCCTCTTCTCTTCATGACTCACATGTATTTTCCTAGCCAACACTATGGTCCCCTCAAGAAGCAAACAGTGAGGTGTTCCCTCTATATGATCCACTGCTTTCTTACATTCACACAGTTTCTCAGAGTCGTATAGTTTGCACTTAGCTTCATCTCTGTTGTATGTATAGTTTTTGTTCTTCATATATTTTCGAACTCTCTCCTACTTATTTCTATACTAAGGGTTAATCTTGGTGTGTCCTCTCCTTGCTATGCCTGTCTCCTTGCTATGTCCTCTCCTTGCTATGTACTCTCCTTGCTATGTCCTCTCTCCTTGCTATGTCCTCTCCTTGCTATGTCCTCTCCATTCCATGTCCTCTCCATTCCATGTCCTCTCCATTCCATGTCCTCTCCATTCCATGTCCTCTCCATTCCATGTCCTCTCCATACTATGTCCTCTCCATGCTATGTCCTCTCCTTGCTTTTCAGATGATAATTTCGAGAATATTGCTCAATGCTCAGGCTGTAAACGTGGCCCAGAAACTTAGAAAACTTGCCATGGTGTGTGTCCCGTCTCTCTCTCTCTCTCTCTCTCTCTCTCTCTCTCTCTCTCTCTCTCTCTCTCTCTCTCTCTCTCTCTCTCTCTTCTCTCCTCCGTTGTAAGCAAATCCCTCACTGCTTCCTGTCCATTTGATTTTGTTCCCTTGTTTGAGGCACAAACGTTGCTGACCATCGTCCGACGCGTCGTAACCGACCAGCCTAGTGATGTTGTACTCCACTCTGGTAATTTCTTACTTCCATTCTCTTAAATACATGTCTTAGTCTTACGATATTTATATTGACCAGCCGATAATTTGCCTCCATAACAGTTCTCCTAAGGTCGCACCGTAGCAGTAGGCTGTGTGCTACGACGTCCCTCTAGCCCATCTGAACCACAGGTTCCTGTAACTTGTGTCCTGCAGGACTGTGCTCCTAACTAGGCCTCGTGTGTGTGTGTGTGTGTGTGTGTGTGTGTGTGTGTGTGTGTGTGTCTGTGTCTGTGTGTGTGTGTGTGTGTGTGTGTGTGTGTGTCTGTGTGTGTGTGTGTGTGTGTCCCATCTCCGCCAGTTTGCGATCGGTCGGGTGGGGGGTTTCTTATCGACCATTGTAGGACGTCGTAGTCCTGGTCGTCGCAATCTTGA
>NC_092247.1:14446283-14556283 GCF_036320965.1 Panulirus ornatus | reverse complement strand
TGTGACGCATGTGTGCTTGCGGGAAGCATTGTGTGACGCATGTGTGCTTGCGGGACGCATTGTGTGACGCATGTGTGCTTGAGGTACGCATGTGTGCTTGAGGTACGCATGTGTGCTTGCGGGACGCATTGTGTGACGCATGTGTGCTTGCGGGACGTATTGTGAGACGCATGTGTGCTTGCGGGACGTATTGTGAGACGCATGTGTGCTTGCGGGACGCATTGTGTGACGCATGTGTGCTTGCCGTATGCATTGTGTGACGCATGTGTGCTTGCGGTATGCAGTGTGACGCATGTGTGCTTGCGGTACGCGTTGTGACGCATGTGTGCTTGCGGTACGCGTTGTGACGCATGTGTGCTTGCGGTACGCGTTGTGTGACGCATGTGTGCTTGCAGTATGCATTGTGTGATGCATGTGTGCTTGCGGTACGCGTTGTGTGACGCATGTGTGCTTCCGGTACACGTTGTGTGACGCATGTGTGCTTGCAGTATGCATTGTGTGATGCATGTGTGCTTGCGGTACGCGTTGTGTGACGCATGTGTGCTTGCAGTATGCATTGTGTGATGCATGTGTGCTTGCGGTACGCGTTGTGTGACGCATGTGTGCTTGCAGTATGCATTGTGTGATGCATGTGTGCTTGCGGTACGCATTGTGTGACGCATGTGTGCTTGTGGTACGCATTGTGGGACGCATGTGTGTTTGCGGTACGCATTGTGTGACGCATGTGTGCTTGCGTTACGCATTGTGTGACACATGTGTGCTTGCGGTACGCATTTTGTGGTCACCACTGGCATTACTGACGCCTCCCTCAGCCACCTGGTCACCACTGGCATTACTGACGCCTCGCTCAGCCACCTGGTCACCACTGGCATTACTGACGCCTCCCTCAGCCACCTGGTCACCACTGGCATTATTGACGCCTCGCTCAGCCACCTGGTCACCACTGGCATTCATGACGCCTCGCTCAGCCACCTGGTCACCACTGGCATTATTGACACCTCGTTCAGCCACCTGGTCACCACTGGCATTATTGACGCCTCGCTCAGCCACCTAGTCACCACTGGCAGTATTGACACCTCGTTCAGCCACCTGGTCACCACTGGCATTACTGACGCCTCGTTCAGCCACCTGGTCACCAATGGCATTATTTGCGGCTCACTCAGCCACCTGGTCACCACTGGCATTCATGACGCATCGCTCAGCCACCTGGTCACCACTGGCATTCATGACGCCTCGTTCAGCCACCTGGTCACCACTGGCATTATTGACGCCTCGTTCAGCCACCTGGTCACCACTGGCATTACTGACGCCTCGTTCAGCCACCTGGTCACCACTGGCATTATTTGCGGCTCACTCAACCACCTGGTCATTACCACAGACCGGCATTACTTACTCCTCCTTAGCTACGTGAGGAGTTTATAATATCTTTTTATCTGTAATATGTACTTATTTCTACCCTAACCACACTGGTGTAGGATTTACATATATCTCCCACTATCATTAAGAGCCTCGAAGGGACCCAGTGGTCTGTTGCTGGTTTTAATTCGACCAAGAGACTACCATAAACTATATGTAATTCGCAGAAGTTTTTTTTTTGGAAAGTGTCGGGTGATCGCTGTGCACAAAAATGCACAAGATGGTAATTTCTGGGTGTAGGAGGAGGTTCACAGATGTACGACTTGCTTCAGAAAACGTTCCACTCTATCATCAACCAGGCGATATCAGACGCCTGTAGATGCTCGTGATGTTGAAAAGATAATTAGGTAATTGGTGTCTAGGACGAAGACAAGAAAGGGCGACTCGTACTTGTCTGGAGAGTGTGGTTTCAAATGGGTGTAAATAGAGTGGAATCGAGTTCAAGATTGGGTTGGAATGGAATACTTGTGCCCCTCATGATTGTTATTCATGACAAAAACAGAAACAAACGGCAGTTATAAGTTATAAGTTATATAAGTTATATAAGTTATAAGTCATCATCTGAAGATACCCAGAGACTATGGTCGGATGCCAGTTAGGTTCTCCAGCAGGCTGATTATAACTTGCTCTTCCACAGATGTTAGCTACACTTCCTGTAGGGGGGGGAGGTGGATGATCAAAATAGTGAAGAATGCAGACCATGATAAGATTCATTATAACACGAAAGGAAAAAAAGGAATAAAAGATTGAGAAACAGTTATTTAAGAAACTTGACCCGCTTCCCACACTGCAATGTTGGTTCACTTTCTCTCTTCTGTAAGTATTAGTTTGTTTTCTTGCTCCCGAGAGCTGGCTGCTTGTGTGCCCCCCCACCACTAGCTAGACCACGCAATACGCGGCAAGCTGCTGCGTCACATGATTACTCTGTGGCCATTGACAACTCAAGGGTGGGCCGTTTTGATAACTGTTTCTTTCCCTATTCGTCAAAGCTTTGGAACTCTCTACTTTCTTATGTCTTTCCCATTAACTATGATCTGGCTCTTCTAAAAGACAGGTTTTTCACTTCCTCCAGAATTCGTAAATATTTTCCCTTGTCTCTCTTTTTTCCCTTTTATTTACCTCTCTATATCTTAGTTAAGGCCTGGCCTTGATGTGGACTTATGTCTGTAATTGGAGTCTTCACCGTCAGAAAAACAAAGAGAGATCTGATAATGGGAAGGAAAGATTACCATAAGCTGGAGTCTTATCAATTTCAAGATGAGGAAGTGGACACCCGTGATGACGCATTACGTACGTTGTGCGAGGCAGATTGGAATCCTGTTCTATGCTGACGGCATCCGGTTACGGCGTCCGGAAGTGTCGGGGTGGAAAAACATGCGAGCAGTTCAAAGCCACGTTGATCCCCCACCTCACCTCCCCTAAAAGAAAAATGTTCAAAACTGCGGAGTGTGATTGAAATCACAAGTGTTTTATCCTCGGAAGAGCCAGGCGGGCGAGAGATATAATCAACGGATGGACAGTTCCTCGGAGGGTTGAGTCGGTACACACACACACACACACACACACACACACACTGGGAATTTATCCACCCCCCTTCCCTCCCAACTGGTGTGCCACTGGCTGGGAGAGACTTTACGAAATAACACAATGAAATGCAGCGGCGACTCGCCTACGTGTAAGGGGGGGGAACGCTGTGTAAACAACCCCGCGGGGGCTAGAGGGCGTCGGGCCGCCATGAACCAACGGGAGTTTTTGAGACTGACGTGTTCAAGAGAACCAAGGGTCAGGTCGGATGAATAACCCTCGTCGCTTTATGAGTCAGGCTGTGAGGCGTATATGAGACACGGACGCCTCAGAAGAAGGTCAGGAGAGCAGCTTTGGTCCACAGCCGAAGGGTGTGGAGGTTAGGGACGAGAGAGATCTCGTAAAGTCTGACATCATCGTAAGTTGGAGGAAGGCAGAGGCGGACTACAGATCGTGGCAAGGTAACACATCGCTAAGATGTACCAGGGAACTGAAATGGTTCTCTTCTTCTTTTTTAATCCCACTGGGAACCCCAGGTACTGCATGTGCCATACACAGAGGATCAGAGATAAGGTGCTAGATAGGGTCATTAGGGGAGGGAAGGAAGATGGGAGGGTTAGAATGCACGAGTCATACCTGAGAGAGAAAATGAGGGAGTCATATAGCTTAAGGGCAACTGTCGGGTCAGTGGAGTAGGGCAGTTCCTCTACAGGGGTCAGGTCAGGGGAAGTAGGGCAGTATGACCTGTTCCTCAGCAGGAGGTCAGGTCAGGGCAGTATGAGCCGTTCCTCAGCAGGAGGTCAGGTCAGGGGCAGTATGAGCCGTTCCTCAGCAGGGGGTCAGGTCAGGGGCAGTAGGGCAGTAGAGACGGTTCCCCTGTGTGTCAAGCCATGGTAGAGCCAGGTAGGACTTAACCTGGATTAGTACCAGGAGTCTGGTGCCGGCCCTCCAGCCCTCCGTCAGTGTTGTCCCCTGATCAACACGGTTGAAGTGGTCGGCTGTGTGCAGTGAAGACAAAAAATGTTCACACGCTTGTGCGCGACTGCACGGCCCTTGAGCACGGCAGTACGGCCCTTGAGCACGACGGCACGGCCCTTTAGCACGACAGTATGGCCCGTGAGCACAACGGCACGGAACTTGAGCACGACGGCACGGCCCTTGAGCACGACGTTACAGCCCTTGAGCACGACGGCACGGCCCTTGAGCACGACAGTACGGCCCTTGAGCACGACGGCACGGCCCTTGAGCACGGCAGTACGGCCTTTAAGCACGATGGCATGGCCCTTGAGCACGACGGCACGGCCCTTGAGCATGATGGCACGGCCCTTAAGCACGACGGTACGACCCTTGAGCACGACAGTACGGCCCTTGAGCACGACGGTACGGCCCTTGAGCACGATGACATGGCCCTTGAGCACGACGGTACGGCCCTTGAGCACGACGGCACGGCCCTTGAGCACGACGGTACGGCCCTTGAGCACGACGGTTCGGCCCTTGAGCACGACGGTACGGCCCTTGAGCACGACGGTTCGGCCCTTGAGCACGACGGTACGGCCCTTGAGCACGACAGTACGGCCCTTGAGCACGACAGTACGGCCCTTGAGCACGACAGTAAGGCCCTTGAGCACGACGGTACGGCCCTTGAGCACGAGAGTACTGCCCTTGAGCACGATGGCACGTCCCTTGAGCACAACAGTACGGCCCTTGAGCACGAGTCACACCGTTGTCCTCAAGGGTCGCACCGTCGTGCTCAAGGGTCGCACCGTCGTGCTCAAGGGTCGTACCGTCGTCTTCAAGGATCCTACCGTCGTCCTCAAGGGTCTTACCGTCGTCCTCAAGGGTCGTACCGTCGTCCTCAAGGGTCGCACCGTCGTCCTCAAGGGTCGTACCATCGTCCTCAAGGGTCGTACCGTTGTCCTCAAGGGTCGTAACATCGTCCTCAAGGGTCGTACCGTCGTCCTCAAGGGTCGTACCGTCGTCCTCAAGGGTCGCACCGTCGTCCTCAAGGGTCACACCGTCGTCCTCAAGGATCGTACCATCGTCCTCAAGGGTCGTAGCGTCGTCCTCAAGGGTCGCACCATCGTCCTCAAGGGTCACACCGTCGTCCTCAAGGGTCGTACCGTCGTCCTCAAGGGTCGTACCGTCGTCCTCAAGGGTCGCACCGTCGTCCTTAAGGGTCGTACCATCTTCCTCAAGGGTCGTACCGTCGTCCTCAAGGGTCACACCGTCGTCCTCAAGGATAGTACCGTCGTCCTCAAGGGTCGTACCGTAGTCCTCCAGTGGACAGCGTGAGTCAACCACCCAACAGTGTCCATGTCTCCCTCCACCATCTCCCTCCCAGGCATCCTGTGGGAGCGGATCATACAGTGTGAGGTATCTGGACATACGCAGGACCGAGGATCCTGTCCTGGGCGCCCAGATGGACGTCGCCTGTCCCACTTGACCAGTCCATGTTCAAGTTATCCCTGCAAGACGAAGTTCACGTTTTCTTTCGTCTGAAACACACGTCTGTACCTTCTTATGACACTGAGGTCCTGATCAGTTCACACATACGTGAACCTAGTCTCGAGGAGGACCCAGTGGTCTGCCCCATCAGGGACCCAGTGTTCTGAACGAAGGGGACCCAGTGGTCTATTCAAAAGGAACCCGGTGGTCTGCCCCATCAGGGACCCAGTGTTCTGAACGAAGGGGACCCAGTGGTCTATTCAAACTGGACCCGGTGGTCTGCCCCATCAGGGACTCATGTGTCCTGAACGAAAGGGACCCAGTGGTCTATTCGAAAGGGACCCGATGGTCTGCCCCATCAGGGACCCAGTGTTCTGAACGAAAGGGACCCAGTGGTCTATTCAAAAGGGACCCGGTGGTCTACTGGTGTTTGAATGCCTGTGTATCTTCCTGCTTCTCATGTGGTATGAGTGAGAGCAACTGTGGCGCCTCCCAACCCACACACCCAGGCTTCCAGCTTTTGGCCGGTGTCCAGTCTGGGGCTGTGTCTGTAGTAGCGATGGGTGGCGGGCGGTGATGGGTGGCGGTGGGTGGCAGTGGGTGGCGGTGCTGCTGCTGATGATAATGTATTATCATTGTGGCCTCAGTGCGCGACGTGTCGTTTTGGTGGCTGTTCAAAACTATGGCTGCCATATACCCTGGTAACGCCGCGCTTTGACCCCCTCCTCCCGCCTGCCACACTTTGTATTTTCCAGCGGCAGGACCAGACTGATTTTAAACATGTTCAGGTCTTTTTTCTTTTTTTTTTTATTTTGAAATGTGACACGCCGAGTTGGGGGAAAATAGTTCCCAAAAAATCGTGCGCCGATGTTGTGCCTTTACTGCCTTACGAGCATACACGTGATGTGATCAGGATGTTTACACACACACACACACACACACACACACACACACACACACACACACACACACACACTCATAGTGCAGCTGAGCCTCTGGCATTACGTCTTCTCGAGGAATTTCACATTATCATAATCATTACTCCACCACTGTGGTGGGGCAGGTACACACACACACCACACCGCCTCCGCTTCCTCACTCACACGCACCCTCAACCCCCTTTTAATCAATTAAAAAACTTTAATCTTTCGTACCCGTGAAAGCCCGCGTGATTATACTCCCGCCCCTGGGCGCCAGCCAAGCGCCCGACCCCCACTTCCCCCCAAAGATAATCATGTTAATGATAATTTGGCCAATCAGGTTATGATGATATCTGGACTTGTCCATAGCGTTAGAATCAGTTGTCCCTCGCGTGATGATGATGGTGTCGGACGCGTTGTGAGACCAGTCTCATACATCTGTCCCCTACGAGGTCCTTCCTATAACCCCCAGCTTTACGAGACCCTTCCTATAACCCCAGCTTTACGAGACCCTTCCTATAACCCCCAGCTTTACGAGACCCTTCCTATAACCCCCAGCTTTATGAGACCCTTCCTATAACCCCCAGCTTTACGAGACCCTTCCTATAACCCCCAGCTTTACGAGACCCTTCCTATAACCCCCAGCTTTACGAGACCCTTCCTATAACCCCCAGCTTTACGAGACCCTTCCTATAACCCCCAGCTTTACGAGACCCTTCCTATAACCCCCAGCTTTACGAGACCCTTCCTATAACCCCCAGCTTTACGAGACCCTTCCTATAACCCCCAGCTTTACGAGACCCTTCCTATAACCCCCAGCTTTACGAGACCCTTCCTATAACCCCCAGCTTTACGAGACCCTTCCTATAACCCCCAGCTTTACGAGACCCTTCCTATAACCCCCAGCTTTACGAGACCCTTCCTATAACCCCAGCTTTACGAGACCCTTCATATAACCCCCAGCTTTACGAGACCCTTCCTATAACCCCCAGCTTTACGAGACCCTTCATATAACCCCCAGCTTTACGAGACCCTTCCTATAACCCCCAGCTTTACGAGACCCTTCCTATAACCCCAGCTTTACGAGACCCTTCCTATAACCCCCAGCTTTACGAGACCCTTCCTATAACCCCAGCTTTACGAGACCCTTCATATAACCCCCAGCTTTACGAGACCCTTCATATAACCCCCAGCTTTACGAGACCCTTCCTATAACCCCAGCTTTACGAGACCCTTCCTATAACCCCCAGCTTTACGAGACCCTTCCTATAACCCCAGCTTTACGAGACCCTTCATATAACCCCCAGCTTTACGAGACCCTTCATATAACCCCCAGCTTTACGAGACCCTTCCTATAACCCCCAGCTTTACGAGACCCTTCATATAACCCCCAGCTTTACGAGACCCTTCCTATAACCCCCAGCTTTACGAGACCCTTCCTATAACCCCAGCTTTACGAGACCCTTCATATAACCCCCAGCTTTACGAGACCCTTCATATAACCCCCAGCTTTACGAGACCCTTCATATAACCCCCAGCTTTACGAGACCCTTCCTATAACCCCAGCTTTACGAGACCCTTCATATAACCCCCAGCTTTACGAGACCCTTCATATAACCCCAGCTTTACGAGACCCTTCATATAACCCCCAGCTTGTGGCGCGGAGCTGCTGGTGTGCCTGGAGAGGCGTTCCTGGCCCATTCCGTTCAAGGAACACCTATATCAAGGAATAAGGGGAATGAAAGAGAAGGCCTTGCTCATACCCAGGCGATGGGCCGAGACCCGCCGTAGGCTACAGCTGACACCTGAAGGAGGAGGATTCCAACACGCCACCAAGGCAGTGTCCACACCTCGAGGTCGTGTGTCAGCAACGAATGAGAAGAAGACGGGCTTCCACCACCGCTGCCCCTGACCCTGCCCCCTGCCGTGCATACCCCGACCAGCAGGTTGAGTAACGCCAGTGTCACGGTCGTGTCACGGCTAATAACACGACGGTAAAACTGGCGGCGACCCCCTCGGCTTTGACCCAGAGAGAGAGAGACGTCCGGACACGTTCCCCAACGGTAATGGATACTACCCCAGCTGTCATATATTCCCTGCTCCCTCCAGCCCCGCGCCCCTCAGCGGCATGCCACACTCAGCCCTCTCCTACCCCTCTCGTCCCTGTGGAAGGTCCTGCCAGCCAACACCATCATCATCACCACCAGATTGCCCATCCAGTGGCGTGGCGCCACGCCACCCCGTCTGCATTGTGCCACCGCCGGCTTGACCAAAGCTTACCTTTTACTGACCTGACCTCCAGCCACTTCACGCCTCCCAAGCAATGGACGACCAGTCGTCTGTAACATCTGTCGTCCAAGTGTTCGTCTTGGGAAAAAAAGGATGGGGGGGTGGGGATGTCAGCAGTTCGTCTTGGGAATATTTTTTGGGGGGGAAGGAGAGGAATTTCAGGTGCCTGCTGGGGTATGGAGGGTGAAATCACACATCCGGCTTCAGGGGTCTGACGCCGCATCGCCACCGCTGGGAATGTGTCGCATTGGGCAGACGACAATTACGTCGACGACTTGTGACTTGGCCTCCTCCGCTCACCTCCCTCCAGGGAACAATGGTGATGAGTTTGGCGGGCACGTCCATGTCTTGGCAGCTGACCCTCGCTGCCTCGTCCACCCGGGCATAACAGAAGGCAGGTCAATCCCTGGCCTTGACCCCGGGAGCCAGTAGGGCTCACCACACTACGTAGCAGCATACCGCATGTCTCCTGACTTTTCTCCTTGCTGGCAGGGGGTCTGTGGTGCCTCAGATCTTATAGGCCTCCTCCAGCAGGAGTTTCGTGTGAGATCGTCAACGCCCGTCCTGTACAGCAAGTTCCTGTAGGATCTCGCCCACGCCTCTCTCCTCTACGGCAGCCGCCTCCCATCTACCGCACGGGCAGGAAGATGACGGCATTTCGGTATCTACTCTTGTCTTCCGCATTACCACCTCCAGGTCTTGGTACGCAAGCTCTCCTATAGCTGCCTCATGAGATCCAAGCAACGACCAGTCACTCCCATGGAACGCCTGTCTCTCGCCTCCTGCACAGGACCATGGGGATGATGCTGGCATCATTTCACCTGCAGACAGCCTCAGTTCCCATCACCGTAGGTGTGTCGTAGGATGTATGAATTCAGTGACAACAGCCCGTGTTGCAGTGACAGCAGCCAGCGTTGCAGTGACGACAACCCTTGTTACACCGCCAACAGCCATTGTTACAATGAATGTTTTCCTTGTAGCCACACAGTTGACAGATAGAACGCGGCCAAGTATAACAAGGGTAGCACAACCTCCAGGAATATTGTCGTGCACGCAGCTTGCTTCCTTCCGCCCTTCTCCTCCACCCATACACACACACACACACACACACACACACACACACACACACACACACACACAGTTACCACCAGATGATGTCATGGCGTCTCGTGTTCACCAGAGGCACCTGTGTAGGCTAGCTGCACCCTGAAAGATGATTGTTTCTCTTATGACATAATCAGTTCTTGCTCTCTTCCCACACGGGAAATATAGGAGCCACCGTATCACAACATTGCCATCCGTTTGGTCGGTCTGGTTCCTGTGGTGTTGGCGGGGCCTCCCACAAGTGGCCGAGGACGACGGGCCGGCTCAGGAGACGGGAGCTGGTTCGTCCCCCCTCAGCAGTGCTTCGCCAAATGTCAAAGAGATTGTCTATGGTGAAATTCAGGGATCCAAACTAAGCACCTTGCCTTGCCCTGCTGTGTGTGGGTGCGCATCGGCAGTCCTCAAGCCAACAGGTCAGCTCCCGGCTCTATATCGGCAGTCCCCACGTCAACAGGTCAGCTCCCGGCTCTATATCGGCAGTCCCCACGTCAACAGGTCAGCTCCCGGCTCTATATCGGCAGTCCCCACGTCAACAGGTCAGCTCCCGGCTCTATATCGGCAGTCCCCACGTCAACAGGTCAGCTCCCGGCTCTATCTCGACAGTCCCCACGTCAACAAGTCACCGCAACCCCTCTGTTAACTACGCCAGAGCCGCGAGCGCCTCCTGTTGTCCCTGGCGCCTCGTCACCTCTGTGGACCAGACTCGACCGTGCCTCCGTCACCCTCATCCCTCGGGCGTCCACGTCGACCAGCCAGTAGTGTGAAGGAACACCATACACTCTCTGGTCGACCTGCAGGAAATAGAAAGATGATATGAGATGCTGTCTGTCTGGACCTCATAACCTAACGAACCGGGCGAATCACCTCAATTGGGTTGTTGGCGAAGGGGTTATTCTCTCAATTGGGTGGCTAACGAAGGGGGAGAAAAGAAGGGGGAGGGTTTTTAGAGAGGGGCAGGTATGCATAATCGAGAAATATAAGGTAGAATGTAAGATATATGAGTTGTTGCTGAAGTATGTGTGGACATGTTAGACTCGTATTTTGGGTCCTTTCCTCATATATCCCTGATAGACGAGAGGTAGAATAAATAGATTGATAGATAAAGAACTGTAAATTGAATTCACGTAGCCATTCTGCTGAAAATACACAGTTTGGGAAACAACAGAACTGGGAGGTCATAACACTAACTAGTTCATGACTCACAAAAGAACTTAAGATCGAGGTGGGGTGTGTGTGTGTGTGTGTGTGTGTGTGTGTGTGTGTGTGTGTGTGTAGAGTGATATGTCCTTGTATTAAGATAAGAGAAGCGAAGATGTCTATATTGTCAACTTGCATGCATGATACATGAATGACTGGAGCCTCCCTCCAGTGTTCTGAGGGAACCAGGTGTACGTCGGCCAGAGAGAGAAGCTCTTGAGCTTATAAATGGCCAGTTGTTACAGGTTATTCCATCCACACATGCTGGTGCACTGTAGACAGTACCATCTGGGACGGCGAGCACAACACAGGATTACACCCGCCCACCCGCACTGACTGACTGACTGAATTAATGAATAAATGAATGAATGGATAACTGACTGACTGACTGAATAATGAATGAATTAATGAATGAATGGATGACTGACTGACTGACTGACTGAATAATGAATGAATGAATGACTGTCGGATGACTTTGACTGCCGGAGTTCGTCCCCTTGCCCACCCCTCATCTCTCGACACGCCCCCGACCTCTGACCTGACGCTTGTTATTGGGTTTTACGACCAGCGACCTATGAGGAAGGTATACATTATCATTATTATTATTATTATTATTATTATTATTATTATTATTATTATTATTATTATTATTATCATTATTATCTTTATTATTATTATTATTATCATTATTATTATTATTATTATTATTATTATTGTTGTTGTTGTTGTTGTTGTTGATGTTGTTGTTATTAAAGACACAGCTGGCTAGGAAGGCTGTAGTCATCAGTCTATCCATAGAAAATGGAAGGTCCCGCATCCCATGTTCTTGCCCGGCTGACCGCTCGTCATACCCCACACACCCCAGCCTCCCTCCCTCCCTCACCACTGTTGACCCCACACCCCAGCCTCCCTCCCTCCCTCACCACTGTTGACCCCACACCCCAGCCTCCCTCCCTCCCTCACCACTATTGACCTCACACCTCAGCCTCCCTCCCTCCCTCACCACTGTTGACCCCACACCCCAGCCTCCCTCCCTCCCTCACCACTGTTGACCTCACACCCCAGCCTCCCTCCCTCACCACTGTTGACCTCACATCCCAGCCTCCCTCCCTCCCTCACCACTGTTGACCTCACACACCCCAGCCTCCCTCCCTCCCTCACCACTGTTGACCTCACACCCCAGCCTCCCTCCTCCTCACCACTATTGACCCCACACCCCAGCCTCCCTCCCTCACCACTATTGACCCCACACCCCAGCCTCCCTCCCTCCCTCACCACTGTTGACCCCACACCCCAGCCTCCCTCCCTCCCTCACCACTGTTGACCCCACACCCCAGCCTCCCTCCCTCACCACTGTTGACCACACACCCCAGCCTCCCTCCCTCCCTCACCACTGTTGACCTCACACCCCAGCCTCCCTCCCTCACCACTGTTGACCTCACACCCCAGCCTCCCTCCCTCACCACTATTGACCCCACACCCCAGCCTCCCTCCCTCACCACTGTTGACCTCACACCCCAGCCTCCCTCCCTCACCACTGTTGACCCCACACCCCAGCCTCCTCCCTCCCTCACCACTGTTGACCACACACCCCAGCCTCCCTCCCTCCCTCACCACTGTTGACCCCACACCCCAGCCTCCCTCCCTCCCTCACCACTGTTGACCTCACACCCCAGCCTCCCTCCCTCCCTCACCACTGTTGACCTCACACCCCAGCCTCCCTCCCTCACCACTGTTGACCTCACACCCCAGCCTCCCTCCCTCACCACTGTTGACCCCACACCCCAGCCTCCCTCCCTCCCTCACCACTGTTGACCTCACACCCCAGCCTCCCTCCCTCACCACTGTTGACCCTCACACCCCAGCCTCCCTCCCTCACCACTGTTGACCTCACACCCCAGCCTCCCTCCCTCACCACTGTTGACCTCACACCCCAGCCTCCCTCCCTCACCACTGTTGACCCCACACCCCAGCCTCCCTCCCTCACCACTGTTGACCCACACCCCAGCCTCCCTCCCTCCCTCACCACTGTTGACCTCACACCCCAGCCTCCCTCCCTCACCACTGTTGACCCCACACCCCAGCCTCCCTCCCTCACCACTGTTGACCCCACACCCCAGCCTCCCTCCCTCACCACTGTTGACCCCACACCCCAGCCTCCCTCCCTCACCACTGTTGACCCCACACCCCAGCCTCCCTCCCTCACCACTGTTGACCTCACACCCCAGCCTCCCTCCCTCACCACTGTTGACCCCACACCCCAGCCTCCCTCCCTCACCACTGTTGACCCCACACCCCTCAGCCTCCCTCCCTCACCACTGTTGACCCACACCCCAGCCTCCCTCCCTCCCTCACCACTGTTGAACCTCACACCCCAGCCTCCCCCCTCACCACTGTTGACCTCACACCCCAGCTCCCTCCCTCCCTCACACACTGTTGACCTCACACCCCAGGCCTCCCTCCCTCACCATGTTGACCTCACACCCCAGCCTCCTCCTCCTCACCACTGTTGACCCAACACCCCAGCCTCCCTCCATCACCACTGTTGACCACACCCCAGCCTCCCTCCTCACCACTATTGACCTCACATACTTGGGTGGGGGGAACCCTTCCCTCACCACTGTTGACCCAACACCCCAGCCTCCCCCCTCACCACTGTTGACCTCACACCCCAGCCTCCCTCCCTTACCACTGTTGACCTCACACCCCAGCCTCCCCCCTCACCACTGTTGGACCTCACACCCCAGGCCTCCCTCCCTCACCACAGTTGACCTCACACCCCAGCCTTCCCTCCCCTCACCACTGTTGACCTCACACCCCAGCCTCCCTCCTCACCACTATTGACCTCACATACTTGGGTGGGGGGAACCCTTCCCTCACCACTATTGACCCCAAACCCCAGCCTCCCTCCTCCCTCACCACTGTTGACCTCACACCAGCCTCCCTCCCTCAACCACTGTTGACCCCACACACCTCAGCCTCCCTCCCTCACCACAGTTGACCTCACACCCCAGCCTCCCTCCCTTACCACTGTTGACCTCACACCCCAGCTCCCTCCCTCACCACTATTGACCTCACACCCCAGCCTCCCTCCATCACCACTGTTGACCTCACACCAGCCTCCCTCCCTCACCACTGTTGACCTCACACCCCACCTCCCTCCCTCACCACTGTTGACTCACACCCCAGCCTCCCTCCCTTACCACTGTTGACCTCACAACCCCAGCCTCCCTCCCTTACCACTGTTGACCTCACAACCCCAGCCTCCTCCTCCCTCACCACTGTTGAACCTCACACCCCAGCCTCCTCCCTCACCACTGTTGACCTCACACCCCAGCCTCCTCCTCCCTCACCACTATTGACCTCACATACTTGGGTGGGGGGAACCCTTCCCTCACCACTGTTGACTCACACCCCAGCCTCCCTCCCTTACCACTGTTGACCTCACAACCCCAGCCTCCCTCCCTCACCTCTATTGACCCCACACCCCAGCCTCCCTCCCTCCCTCACCACTATTGACCTCACATACTTGGGTGGGGGGAACCCTTCCCTCACAACCCCCCACCACCCCTGGGTAAATCCCCCCCACTTCAAGTGCCTTGCACCTCGGAGCGACACCATCCGGCGGGATCCGAATCCACCGGTGGCGGCTTCTAACCGGACGAACTGACACCGGATTTCGGACGCACGTACCGGAATGCTGCTCAGAACCGGAATAGTTCGGATAATTTTGAGCAAACAGCCAATGGCATTTGTCGCTGTTTATATTATAAAAAATGGATGCGGGTCCAGAATATTTCAACACTGGTAATTTGATGCATATTTATTTGTAACTGATAAATATTCTTGCGTATGTGGTCACTCAGGGAATTCCTGTATAGATGAATAATGAATATATATATATATATATTATTATATATATATATATTATATATATATATATAGTATATATATATATATAGTATATATATATATATCTATATATATATATATATTATATATATATATATTATATATATATATATATAAATATATATATATATAGTATATATATATATATATATATATAAATATATATATATATACACTAAGGGATTTGAATGAGCTTTGACGAAGATCTTAAAGGAATTATTCTGCCCCGTGACCACTCGCTGGTTCAGGGGTCTCCTAGTTCCTGCCCCGCAGGTGAGAACACTGTCCCTCACACTCTGGAGAAGGAAGGAAGGAAGGAAGGAAGGAAGGGAAGGAAGGAAGGAAGGGTTTTAGATTGACTCCCAACACACTACGGTGATGTGTATATATAGCAAACATGTGATGTACACATGGTATAGGATGGAAGCTATTTACCACTACAGTTTACACCAGATATCATGTTTACATTACATGTTTCATACACACGATGGGGTGGCGACGAGAATGGATGAAGGCAGCAAGTATGACTATGTACATGTGTACATATGTATATGTCTTTGTATGTATATGTACGTATATGTTGAAATGTATATGTATGTTTATGTGCGTGTGTGGGCGTTTATGTATATACATGTGTATGTGGGTGGGTTGGGCCATTCTCTCCTCTGTTTCCTTGCGCTACCTCGCTAACGCGGGAGACGGCGATTAAGTATAATAAGTGAAAATGAATGAATAAATGAATATATATATATATATATATATATATATATATATATATATATATATATATATATATATATATATATATATATATATATATATATATATAAGTGATGATGATTACGTTCATGTGTGTATGTGGAGACGTATGCAAGGTGAGACATCATGAGTTTGGGCATCTCCCACCACCTCCTCAAGTCCCACTCCCGCCTCTCCTCTCCAACCTCTCCTCCTCCTCCTCCTCCTGCTTCCCACACCAAACCCCAACCACCCCCACACACACAGCTCCTTTTTCCCCTCCCTCCCTCTTCTCCCTCGCCCCCCAACACAGGGAAAAAAAACCAGAGGAAGATGGCAAATAATGTTGGCTGCAAAACTGGGTTGGGTCCCCTCTGGCGGAGCCCTTGCGAACAGCTACAAGAGAAACGCATCACCAGACATTTCCAGCTTCATGTCCCGGCTTATTAGCCTTAATTCAATATTTCTTACAAAACCCGGGGGAGCAGAGGTAAACCATGGGGGAGGGAGCGGGCGCTGGGGGAGTGAGTGGGCAGGCAGGCAGGCAGGCAGGCTGGGAGGGAAGGAGGGAGGGAAGGAGGGAGGGAGTAGAAACCTGACGGTAGACATGTTCCCTTCCTAGTTGGGTAGGAGGTGTGCGTTACCTGGGAAGATATGTTCCTTTCCAGCCAGCTAGAGGGAGATGAGTGGGGAGATACGGGTATGCTTCCCTCCCAGCTAGCTGGGGGGGGAAGGGTAGAGGAGACGATGTTCCACCCCAGGTGGAAGGGGAGGTTACCTGGGGAGGTATGTTCCTTTCCACCCCAGCTGGGGAGGGAAGGTTAGGAGGTAGTTGGGGAGATATGTTCCACCTGAGCCATCCGTGGGGAGGAGATATGGCAGGTGAGACATGAGCCATCCCAACCAGGTGGGGAGGAAAGATACCAGGGGAGACAATTTGCGCCCCAGGCAGCTGGGGATAGCTAGGATAACATGGGGTGGAACGTGAACACACCCGGGGTAACATGTTCCACGTGGAGGATAAACCAGACCTGATACAAGAACAGGGTAGAGCTGTGATTGTAGACAGAGCAAGGTAGAGCTGTAATTGTAGATAGAGCAAGGTAGAGCTGTAATTGTAGATAGAACAGGGTAGAGCTGTGATTGTAGACAGAGCAAGGTAGAGCTGTGATTGTAGATAGAGCAAGGTAGAGCTGTGATTGTAGATAGAGCAAGGTAGAGCTGTAATTGTAGATAGAGCAAGGTAGAGCTGTAATTGTAGATAGAGCAAGGTAGAGCTGTAATTGTAGATAGAGCAAGGTAGAGCTGTAATTGTAGATAGAGCAAGGTAGAGCTGTAATTGTAGATATACCAGGGTAGAACTGTTATTGTAGATAAATCCGGGCAGACATGAAATTATGAATAAGCCAGGGTAGACCTGTGATTATAGGTAAACCAGAATGGAACTGTGGTTCGTAGGGAGGCTGTGGGTACGGAGGATAAACCATAAACCAACGAATAGATGCAGTGATAAATGAACCGTAAGGCCGTTTTGATATCTGTTTCTTTCCTTACACGTCGAAGCTTTGGAACTCTCTGCCTTCCCATGTCTTTCCCAATTACTGTGACCTGGCGGCATATTTTAAAATGCAAGCTTTTCCACTTCTTCCAAAATTCGTAAATAGTCTCCCTCGTTTTCCCTTTCTCCCTTTCGTTGGCCTCTTTATATCTCAATTAAGTCCCGGCCTTGATGTGGACTTTTGCCCATGGCTGGAACCTTCAACATGAAAAATAAGTAAGAAGCCAAGGGAGGAGGTTTGACACCTGATAAACAAGGGAGGAACGAGATGGTTTTATAAACCAGGGAGGCCCTGATGATAAACCAAGGAGGAACGAGATGGTTTTTTAATAAACCAGGGAGGCCCTGATGATAAACCAAGGAGGAACGAGATGGTTTTTATAAACCAGGGAGGCCCTGGTGATAAACCAAGGAGGAACGAGATGGTTTTTATAAACCAGGGGGGCCCTGCTGATAAACCAAGGAGGAACGAGATGGTTTTTATAAACCAGGGAGGCCCTGATGATAAACCAAGGAGGAACGAGATGGTTTTTATAAACCAGGGAGGCAGTGCAGTGCCTGATAAACAAGGGAGAAACTATATTATTAGATAAATCAGGGAGGAATTAGAGGGTTGGATAATCCAGGGAGAAAACGTTGTACCTAATAAATAAGGGAGGAACTGGACTGCTGGATAAACCAGGGAGGGAGTGTTAACGCGTGATAAACCAAGGGAGAAATATTCATATTTGATCAACCAGGGAGAAAGTCTGGTGAATTGTAAACGAAACCAGAAGTTGTGGAAATGTTATGAAGGAAGAGAGAGAGAGAGAGAGAGAGAGAGAGAGAGAGAGAGAGAGAGAGAGAGAGAGAGAGAGAGAGAGAGAGGAGGTCGTGGTGATGAAAGAAGTGTACGTGAAGGAAGTAAGGAACGAAGGAAAGAAACAGTGAGAATGTAATGATAAGCACAGATTAGATCGAGTGATATGAGAGAAAATGGGAATACAGTGGGTTGGTGACAGTAGAGACAAAACGAAAGAAAATGGAATTATGGGAATAAGAGGGATATGAAAGTGCCATATCTCAGACAGATAGAAATGAGGGAAACCTAATTAGAATTTGAGGGTTTCAAGTACACTGGGAGATTAGAAATATAGAAAACAAAGATTAGAATTTGAAGGTGACAAAACACAGGAAAATGAGAATTATAGAAAACCAGAGTAAAAGAAAATGGGGAATAAAGAGACATCAAAGAGAAGACCAACCACGGTAAACCACCCATATCTCACATGACAGATCAGGAGGGGGGGGGGGGGGAGTTCCAACACTACAAGTCTTGCCACCGTCACCTCCTGACACCAGAGATCCTTCGTCCCCTTGTTGCAGTGCGCCTCCGCAACAGCTTCGGACTGCTCCCCTCCTTCCCACCCTCCTCTCAGACCTCGTACAGGCCACTGCAAGACCAGCCCCTTTACGCACCGTATCCAAATTACTGCCAACATCATCATCCCCCCAATCAGTAGCAGGGCCACAGTCCTCCATGATCCAGGTTGGAACGCTGCTTCTCTTTAAGGCCTCTGTGGTTAAGTGTGCATGTCTCCATGACCTACATACAACACACCCCCAGCTCGACATGACCCCGAGTCTTAAAGCTAAAACGAAGACCAATTGGGCTGGGTGAAAATTGTGCGCACGTGTGTGTGTGTGTGTGTGTGTGTGTGTGTGTGTGTGTGTGTATACTTCTCACACACGACTCCGTGAAGAAGTCCCCCCCCCCCCCCCCCAACCACATCAGTGTGGCATTCATGGTGCGCGGATCAAACGTTACGTCTCTCTCTCTCTCTCTCTCTCTCTCTCTCTCTCTCTCTCTCTCTCTCTCTCTCTCTCTCTCTCTCTCTCTCTCTCTCTCCCCTGAGCACGGGGCCGCGAACGACCCGTGAGCGTGACGGCACGACCTTCTGGGTACGGTGGCGTGGCCCTTTGAACGCCCAAGGGTCGTACCATCGTGCTTAAGGGTCGTACCGTCGTGCTCAAGGGTCGTACACCGCCGTGCCCAAGGATCGTAACGTCGTGCCCTAGGATCGTACCGTCGTGCTCAAGGGTCGTACCGTCGTGCCCCAAGGGTCGTACCGTCGTGCCACAAGGGTCGTACCGTCGTGCCCCAAGGGTCGTACACCGTCGTACTCTCGAGGTTAAGGTGGACTATATAGATGGTGGTGATCAGTACGGGTCACTAGACAAGACAGAGCTATACCCACATCTCCCAGGTGGTGTGACAATCAGATCTCACCCTTCCCACCCCCGTATATAAACTCCAATGAAGTAATGTGACCTTTTTCTCTCTCTCTCAACAGGTAACGTGATGCAGACAGGGTTGCCATAGTTTGACCAGCCAGTGGAACGAGGTCGTTAAGTACAATTTGAGCTGTTTGATTAACCCTCTGAGCGCCAGGGGAGTAACGCCCTCCCTCCAACGCGAGGATACGACCCTTTAAGCGTGGTGTTACGACCCTTGAGCCCGATGGGACGACCCACGAGAGCACCTTGGGCATGACGACCTGCCGTGCCCTTTGACCTAGCTCAGTGGGATCAACGTCTAAGGTCAGGCCTTCATATACCTAAGGGTCATGCCATCGTTCGTGCTCCAGGGTCGTGCCATCGTGTTCCAGGGTCGTACCGTCGCGTTCAAGGGTCGTACCGTCGCGTTCGGGAGCTGCACCTTCGTACCCGATAGGTGTATCCTCCCTGGGTGTAGGTGTATACACCGTAGCTTGGGTGTGTATATATGTAGGTGGTGTAGAAACATAGTCTAGTGTAGCTTTCTCACATGGCTGCGGTACGGGAACGTACCGTACACTCCACCGTGAAGGTAAGTGTACCGTGTACCACACAGGGTTCGGACAGTTATGTAATGTACCGTCTTGTGAGGCACTCACGAACCACGTACTCGCTCCCTGATCATGAGGCTACCATGAGTATAGCTGATCTCGCGATGAGGGACGTGTTGCATGGCTGGTTGGTATGTGTGTGTTTTTAAGGTGGAGTGTGTGATGTGGTTAATTGGTCGTTTGAGTAGATAGTTGGGCTTGGTGTCCACCAACTACCAGGGTCATTAAGGCCCTCAACATCAAGGCATACGCCCCGACCGCAGATTCCCCGCCTTCGCCTTCTTCAGGTAGGTCATGAGGATGATTGGGTAGACCAACGTACGTAGAGAGAGCCTCACTTTGTCTTTGTGTCTCCTGCTGGTGCCGGAGACTCGTCCCTCTCACAGCGCCAGCAGTATTAGGGGGTCTTCACCTCACCTCCTCATACACAGTGCAGAAGGACAACTTTATGCTACGCTGAGATGATAAGAAAGATATACACACGATCACTGATGTTCTGTATCCGACTCCCGTGTTGGACGGAGGCCCCGTGTGTGGAGGAACCCAGGGCCTCCCCGTTTGACCGTATGGTACTTACCAGTCGACACACAGGCGTCCACACACACACACACACACACACGGGGACCTTCCTCGCGTTCAACGGCGCCTGACGTATCAACAGAGAGACAGTATAACCTTCTTCTGTTGATATATAACGGTGTAAAATGTCCTGTTGGTTCCTGTTGTCACCACACACACACACACACACACACACACACACACACACACCACGGGCCTACGTGGTACAGTGGTTAGCATGACTGACCATGAGTCAGCACAGGCTAGCCCCAGGGTCGGACCTGCATGGGTTTGAACCCTGGGCGTGGCAGCCGGCCCACACCCAACCCAGGTGTTCATCTCCTCCCCCTTTGGGTTGGTCGATCAATGGGTGTCCGGCTTTGCGTGGTGTCTGTTTCTACTGTGGCTGTTTCCTTCCCCCGGCTCGTCTGTGGCGTTCTTGATGCCTCATATTCCGCCAGACCCAAGGAGGGTTTCAGCTTCAGATATCTTGTCCACAAACTTCACGATTTCTCTGAGGGGATTTTTTCACTGCGATTATTCACTATGTATGATACTGACGAGGAGGTAAGATTGCGTAGTACTGTTCGTATGTCACTGTTCAGGGACACTGGTTCATGTGATAGTCTCGTCTGGTTCGTGGTTCAACTGGTTCACGTGACAGTCTAGTGTGGTTTGTGATTCAACTGGTTCACGTGACAGTCTCGATTGGTTCGTGGTTCAACTGGTTCACGTGACAGTCTCGTGTGGTTTGTGGTTCAACTGGTTCACGTGACAGTCTCGCTTGGTTCGTGGTTCAACTGGTTCGCTTCACTGTCTCGAGCACTTCGTCCTCTTCCCATTACCTGCCAAAACACGGTTCAGCTGAACTTACTGGCCAGCTTTCTGATACCATGATCCATTTTTTTCTTCGACGTTCTGAAATTTATATAAAATAGCCATGGAACTGTGAGGAAACCTCATGATTCTCATGGAGTGGGAGATGATGGGCATGACCCAGGAGGGTGGGGGGTCAGAAAGATGAGGACTTTATTTCCATGACTTGAAAATCTCATTAGATATGAGTGTGTACGGCAAGAACTTATGGTAGGTTAGAGTGAATGAGTTCTTCCTGTTGTAAAGTGAGAATGAATTAGTTTTCTCTCGGTATCATGTTGACGTAGATCGCTCTATAGATTGCATTATTTTTCTTGTAATATTCTTATTTCTTTTTTAATGAGGTCAGCTGACGTGGCTCGGAGCAGCTGTGGTTCGACCCAGCTATGATGTGTGGGGTTAGTGTGGTGGCTCCCTCACCTTGTATGTGTGTGGGGGGAGGCACCTTGTGTGTGTGGGGGGGGCACCTTGTGTGTGTGTGGGGAGGCACCTTGTGTGTGTGTGTGGGGAGGCACCTTGTGTGTGTGGGGGGGGGGGGCACCTTGTGTGTGTGGGGGGGGGCACCTTGTGTGTGTGTGGGGGGGCACCTTGTGTGTGTGTGTGGGGGAGGGCACCTTGTGTGTGTGTGGGGGGGGCACCTTGTGTGTGTGTGGGGGGGCACCTTGTGTGTGTGTGTGTGGGGGGGGGGCACCTTGTGTGTGTGTGGGGGGGGCACCTTGTGTGTGTGTGTGGGGGGGGCACCTTGTGTGTGTGTGTGGGGAGGCACCTTGTGTGTGTGTGTGTGGGGAGGCACCTTGTGTGTGTGTGTGGGGGGGGCACCTTGTGTGTGTGTGTGGGGAGGCACCTTGTGTGTGTGTGGGGGGGGCACCTTGTGTGTGTGTGTGGGGAGGCACCTTGTGTGTGTGTGGGGGGGGGGCACCTTGTGTGTGTGTGTGTGTGTGGTGGCTCCCTCACCTTGTGTGTGGGGGCACAGTACCGAAGGGGGACGGTGTTCTACTGGAGAGGGGGAAGATGGAGGGGGATTTGCTGCTATGGTCACCTACCTACCAGCTGTAGCCAGGGTTATCCACCTGCCACAGCCAGGGTCATCCACCTGCCACAGCCAGGGTCATCCACCTGCTACTGCCACACACTGCCTCCATCACCCGTCACTCAGGAGTTACCTGGGTATGAGTGAAACCATGAGTTACGTGACGTTCTGTCGTGATCCATACTTGGATGATGTGGATGATGTACCTCATGCACTCATCCACACCAACCTATGTCATCCATCTGTACATCTTCCCCGGTTATCCACCTGTACAAGATGCCTCCACCCCGCCATCCAGCGGTCCTGGAACAGCTGAAACAGTTGGAAGATGTTGGGGGGCGGGGAGGTAGTGAGGGAGAGAGCACATTGGTGCTTGTGGTGGGGGTGGAGGGTAAGGGTTGGTTGGGAGGGTGATGGAGGGAGGGGGAGTGAAGGGAAGGTAGCGGGTAAGGGGGGAAATGGAGGGAAGATAATGGGGGAGGAGAGGGGGAGTGGAGGGAAGGTAGTAGGTAATGGGGAGGGAAGGGGAATGGAAGGAACACAGTAGGTAAGGAGGAAGGGAATTGAGGGAAGGTAGTGGGTAAGGGGGAGGGGGATGAAGGGAAGGCAGAAGGGTAAGGGAGAGGTAGGAGGATGAAGGGAAGGCAGTAGGGTAAGGGAGGGGGAGAGGGATAAAGGGAAGGCAGTAGGGTAAGGGAGGGGGAGGGAGATAAAGGTAAGGCAGTAGGGTAAGGGAGGGTGAGGAGGATGAAGGGAAGGCAGTAGGGTAAGGGAGGGGGAGAGGGAGAGGGATATAAAGGTAAGGCAGTAGGGTAAGGGAGGGTGAGGAAGATAAAGGGAAGGCAGTAGGGTAAGGGAGGGGGAGGGTGATGAAGGGAAGGCAGTAGGGTACGGGAGGTGGAGGGAGATAAAGGGAAGGCAGTAGGGTAAGGGAGGGTGAGGGAGATGAAGGGAAGGCAGTAGGGTAAGGGAGGGTGAGGAAGATAAAGGGAAGGCAGTAGGGTAAGAGAGGGGGAGGGGAGATGAAGGGAAGGCAGTAGGGTAAGGGAGGGTGAGGGAGATGAAGGGAAGGCAGTAGGGTAAGGGAGGGGGAGGGGGATGAAGGGAAGGCAGTAGGGTAAGGGAGGGTGAGGGAGATAAAGGTAAGGCAGTAGGGTAAGGGAGGGGGAGGGAGATAAAGGGAAGGCAGTAGGGTAAGGGAGGGGGAGGGAGATGAAGGGAAGGCAGTAGGGTACGGGAGGTGGAGGGAGATAAAGGGAAGACAGTAGGGTAAGGGAGGGTGAGGGAGATGAAGGGAAGGCAGTAGGGTAAGGGAGGGTGAGGAAGATAAAGGGAAGGCAGTAGGGTAAGGGAGGGTGAGGGGGATGAAGGGAAGGCAGTAGGGTAAGGGAGGGGGAGAGGGATAAAGGGAAGGCAGTAGGGTAAGGGAGGGGGAGGGAGATAAAGGGAAGGCAGTAGGGTAAGGGAGGGGGAGGAAGATAAAGGTGAGGCAGTAGGGTAAGGGAGGGTGAGGGGGATGAAGGGAAGGCAGTAGGGTAAGGGAAGGGAGGTGGTTGAGAGGGGGGGTCGTTTCCCCTAAGGAAGGGCTTAGGGGTTTCTGGCGTTGGACCAAATTGCAAACGGAATGCGCCCAACTGGGCTGGCTGTCTGGCCCAGGAGGAGAAGCACGGGGTGTTGCTGGTGCAGAGCGGCAGCTGGCCTCCTGAAGGTGGAGAGGGAAGGTGTATATGGAGGGGCTAGAACGTACAGTGAATGTGTATGGAGGGGTAAGATTGTGGAGTGAATGTGTATAGAGGGGCTAGAGCGTACAGTGAATGTGTATGGAGGGGTGAGATTGTGGAATGAATGTGTATAGAGGGGCTAGAGCGTACAGTGAATGTGTATGGAGGGGTGAGATTGTGGAGTGAATGTGTATAGAGGGGCTAGAGTGTACAGTGAATGTGTATGGAGGGGTAAGATTGTGGAGTGAATGTGTATAGAGGGGCTAGAGCGTACAGTGAATGTGTATGGAGGGGTGAGATTGTAGAATGAATGTGTATAGTGGGGCTAGAGTACTCTAGTACAGTGAATGTTTATGGAGAGACGAGAGTGTACAGTGAATGTTTATGGAGATGTGAGAGTGTACAGTGAATGTTTATGGAGAGGCGAGAGTGTACAGTGAATGTTTATGGAGGGGTGAGTGTACAATGAATGTATATGGAGGGTTAAGATTGTGGAATGTGTATGGAAGGTTGAGAGTGTACAGTGAATGTATATGGAGGGGCGAGATTGTAAAATGAATGTATATGGAAGGGTTAGGGCGTAGAATGAGTTTTTAGGGAGGGGCAATGGTGCAGAATGTTTATGTAGGGGCGAGAGTGTACAATGAATGTATATAGAGGGATAAGATTGTGGAATGTGTATGGAAGGGTGAGTGTACATTGAATGTATATGAAGGGGTGAGATTGTAAAATGAATGTATATAGGGAAGGGTTAGGGCGTAGAATGAGTGTTTATGGAAGGGTAATGGTCCAGAATGAATGTGTATAGAGGGGCGAGAGTGTACAGAGTATGTATATATAGGGACGAGATTGTAGAATGAATGTGCATGTAGAGGTAAGGATTGTAGAGGGAATGTTTATGAAGGGGTAAGGGTTGATAACGAATGTGTGTGTGTAGGGGTAAGGCTGTAGAACGAATGTGAATGTTTATGAAGAAATGTATACAGTGAAGCGAGGGTTTACAGTGAACATGTGTAGTGAAATTGGGCTTAAAGTGGGTGTATAGTGAGGTTGGGGATTGATGTAGAGCACGGGTCTTGTACGGGGGAGGTAAGGCAATGTATGGCGAGGGTGCGGGACCTGGTGTGTGTGTGTGTGTGTGTGTGTGTGTGTGTGTGTGTGTGTGTGTGTGTGTGGTGGAGGGGCGGAGGAGTTGTATTAGTGTGTGTGTGTGTGTGTGTGTGTGTGTGTGTGTGTGTGTGTGTGTGTGTGGTGGAGGGGCGGAGGAGTTGTATTAGTGTGTGTGTGTGTGTGTGTGTGTGTGTGTGTGTGTGTGTGTGTGTGAGTGTGGTGGAGGGGCGGAGGAGTTGTATTAGTGTGTGTGTGTGTGTGTGTGTGTGTGTGTGTGTGTGTGTGTGGTGGAGGGGCGGAGGAGTTGTATTAGTGTGTGTGTGTGTGTGTGTGTGTGTGTGTGTGTGTGTGTGGTGGAGGGGTGAGGAATAAGTATATAAAGTATATACACCATACACGGCAAGTTATGGTGTGTATATACACCATACACGGAAGGTTATGGTGCGTATATACACCATACACGGAAGGTTATGGTGTGTATATAAACCATACATGGAAGGTTATGGTGTGTATATACACCATACATGGAAGGTTATGGTGTGTATATACACCATACACGGAAGGTTATGGTGTGTATATACACCATACACGGAAGGCTATGGTGTGTATATACACCATACACGGAAGGTTATGGTGTGTATATACACCATACACGGAAGGTTATGGTGTGTATATACACCATACACGGAAGGTTATGGTGTGTATATACACCAGACATGGAAGGCTATGGTGTGTATATACACCATACACGGAAGGTTATGGTGCGTATATGCACCATACACGGAAGGTTATGGTGTGTATATACACCATACACGGAGGGCTATGGTGTGTATATACACCATACACGGAAGGCTATGGTGTGTATATACACCATACACGGAAGGTTATGGTGTGTATATACACCATACACGGAAGGTTATGGTGCGTATATACACCATACACGGAAGGTTATGGTGTGTATATACACCATACACGGAAGGTTATGGTGTGTATATACACCATACACGGAAGGTTATGGTGCGTATATACACCATACACGGAAGGTTATGGTGCGTATATACACCATACACGGAAGGTTATGGTGTGTATATACACCATACACGGAAGGTTATGGTGCGTATATACACCATACACGGAAGGTTATGGTGTGTATATACACCATACACGGAAGGTTATGGTGTGTATATACACCATACACGGAAGGTTATGGTGTGTATATACACCATACACGGAAGGTTATGGTGTAGGTATACAGCAATAAGGTGTAAGGAGAGTCATGGACCCTGTAGGTTGCCTTCACCATTCACTGGCCACACACTCCTTCCCCGTGAATAACTTGACCCTTCCTGGGTGTCGTATCTTGTGATAAGAAATTGGATATTTTACCCATTGTGTTTTACTTCTTAGCTCACAATAGCTGTAGGTTATACACCTGCTAATGTATGACGGTGTATAACTGTATGGGATGTATGACGGTGTATTAATGTATGTGGTGTATGGCTTTGTATAACTGTAATTGGTGTATGACGTTGTATAATTGTATGAAGTGTATGACGTTGTATAACTGTATGTGGTGTATGACGTTGTATAACTGTATGTGGTGTATGACGTTGTATAACTGTATGTGGTGTATGACGTTGTATAACTGTATGTGGTGTATGATGTATAACTGTATGTGATGTATGACGATGTATAACTATGTATTTACGTATTTACGTACGCATTTATATGTTTGTATACGTGCGGGCGTGGGTGCTGCTGTCCTGGCTGCTTACATGCGCGCGCATGTATGTGTGTGTATGTTACGTTCGAACACACACACACACACACACACACACACACACACACACACACACACACAAGGGAGGAGAAGGTAAGTGCTCAGGGAGACTAGTTCCCAGGGCGTTAGAGTGTTGACCATGGGTGAAGATGCCTCACCATCGACTTTTACACATAAGTGGGAAGCCCAGACTCTTAAGTAGCTGTAGTAGTAGTAGTAGTAGTAGTTGTTGTTATAGTAGTAGTAGTAGCAGTAGTAGTAGTAGTAGTAGTAGTAGTAGTAGTAGTAGTAGTGATGGGACGGTCGTGAGATGAAGAGGCGTTACACTTACAAATTTGTTGAATGCGTAGGGTAACATGGCAGCCACATTCACGAAAGAGACAAGAATAAAAGTGAAAATTATAAGTGATTACGTCAGGTGGATCAGCTCGTAAGTGGACGTTGAGGATAAAGTAGAAGTCCAGTGGTTTTGTAGAGTGGAGGGAGGCAGCTGATAGCCAGAAGGATGACAGGTGATAGCCAAAGGTGGAGGAGTGAGACAGGAGTCGGTGAGCGGCACACAGGGAAGCGTGAGGATTGATAGGAGGCCACGAAAAGGGGGGATCACCGGAGAGAGAGAGAGAGAGAGAGAGAGAGAGAGAGAGAGAGAGAGAGAGAGAGAGAGAGAGAGAGAGAGAGAGATGCATGAGGGCTAAGGGGGAGGGAAAAGGGAGGCGTTGGAATGGCTAGAGAAGACTTCCTGGAAAGGAGTGAGGTGTGGCAACACATCGTTGGATGAGATTAGAAAGACGGAGGATGGGGAATGGGGGATGGGTCACGAGATACAGGATCTTGCTCAGTCTGATGGGAAGGGTAATACAAGGACTTGCGTCGTCGGGGGGGAGTGAGTGAGGGAAGGAGGGAAAGATCGAGTGCAGTCGGTCACTTACGTGGGTGTCACGAGGAGGGCTTTATCCAAGGGTGAGGATGTTGACGGACGCTCCCGTTGCTTCTGCAAGTTGTGACATCCTCGGTGATGTGTTTTGGCTACTGCTGGAGAAAGCGAAGCCCCCCGGGCCTCCCTCCGGGCCTCCCTCCTTCCTTCCCTCCCTCCCTCCCTCCATGGCCAGCAGGATCCACATCTTCAGTCGGTGGATGAATCGACTGGGGAGATCCAGCCTCGTATCTAATCGGTTGAGGGAAAGAAAGAGTTAATTGTGAGGGGGCGACCATCACACAGCTCCCCGAAGGGTGAGGGAGGACTGTGCCTGCCAACCCAACACCTGTACCTCACAAGGGGTTCTCCTGTCATGAAGTGTGTGTGTGGTGGGGCGCGTGGTGGTGAGGATGGGGTAGTTGACGAGGTCTGTGAATTCCTCGCGAAGTCTGTCTGTAACCTAAAAAAAAAAGTCTCCAGCCAAGATCTGCCAGAGAGAGAGAGAGAGAGAGAGAGAGAGAGAGAGAGAGAGAGAGAGAGAGAGAGAGAGAGAGACAACGGGGGAAACAGATCCATTGCTCGTCCCGCCCAGGGGGTAGAGATGACACCCCCCCTGTGTCGCCTGCCATCTCTTTGGACTATTACCGAGATCCACTCGATCAAACGAGTGCTTTAAACACGCCACATTTCCCTTTGCCAAACCTTTTTTTCTCTCTCTCTCTTTCCATAGCTCCATTTTCATCGTGACTTTATAATCGTTTTATAATATGTAATGACCAACTTCCCGTATGTGTGTATGTGGGCAGCTCATGTGAATGCGAGACAATGAGAGGAAAAGATAATAGGAATTACCTCACAGCTCCGGAGGTGTTTGTAGACCGGACTCCTGGAGGAAGAGAAGTTATACGAAGGAGGAAAGACAGAAGGAGAGAGAGGGAGAGAATGCTAAAGCTTAGTCGCTCGAGAGAAGAAGGAGACGTCATAACGACCCAGAAACATCGCATTCATGAAATTAAGCCGAGGATTGTAGGTATGATTGACCGCTAGGTATGAGGAAGTGTAACCACACCTAACGTATGTGTTTCCAGAAGGATGCGTAACACCAGGGAACAAGGGACAAGACAAGGGGAGATGGATTGCCCTTCGTCAGACACACGTACATATTTCAGAAGGCACTGGTTGACAGTGACCCATCTAAACAGTGAATTTTGAGGACAGGATGACTGTAAAGGACACACTAGGTGTTCTAATGAAGCATACTTCTTAAACTTACAATTAGTAGAGTGTGCACATGATAGCTATGCGTACCAACACACTGCTGAACACGCAAGGGCTCCGGAGTGCGTACACGCTCCTTCAACGTTTCGTTTTGCTTCCGACGGAATCTCCAAACATTAGTCATGGATCTGGACTTGGGTAAGGGGCACCGACCATGTTGATGCTTGAGATGGAAGACATATCAAGTGGAGAAAGGCTTAGGGGAAAAAGACTGGATCCCCTTTAATAGGTAGTATAGCCATGGCGAGGTGTGTGCGAGGGACTGTTGTCACCTGAAGGACTCTGTGAACACAGGACTGGCAGACTGGATCGCGAAGATTAGGATTAGAACATCGTCACAACAGAGTCTGTGACTATTATGACGAAGGAGATTGGGGATGGAGAGAGGAGGTCTAGACGAAAAGGACTCGTTCAGAAGGTGAAGGAGAACAGAGGTATATTGTATAACAACACATACGAAACACGACAATCATGTATCATTCAAATTGGACATGAATGAAATGGTGCTTATCGAGTGTTCACAATCACAACATTTATATCCAAGATGAAAGACCATGAAGATGTATTGATGACTCGTCATCATCCCCAGGCGTAAACATGCAGAGAACCGGGAGACACCGGGCAGAAACATGAGACAGAAAGAACAACGAAAAAAATGGTGCCAAAATTTAAAAGGGACGAGTAGTGAAGAGGAGAGAGGGAGAGGCCGTTCGCTCTGGCTCTCCCAAGAGAAAAGGGGACATGATAACGAACTTTGAATTCCCCAGAGGACGTGATAAATGCTGCCAGGGAGCAGTTGTGGAAGACACAAAAAAAAAAGAATATACTGTGTCGAAACTATGGGTCGTAGAAGATAGACGAAGAGGGAGCAAGGACGTAGTGAAGTCAGTCATGAGTTATAGAATGGGCGGGTATGATGAGGAGGGATGGATCAATTACCAAGTGTTGATTACAATGTGAAGTTCAGAAGATCTGAAGCATAGAGACGATGGTGCCACACGAATGCTTAGTTCCCTCTTATTCTACACAGGTCAGGGAGCTGAACGTCACCCCCCCTCTACCACATACAGGCACTGTGTGATGGTACTCATCTCACACACACATATACACTGTAGGCTGGTGGAAAGCCATGCCTCACACAGTGTAAGGTGGTGGAAACCCTTGCCTCACACAGTGTAGAGTGGTGGAAACCCCTACCTCACACAGTATAGGCTGGTGGAAACCCCTGCCTCACACAATATAGGTTGGTGGAAACCTCCGCCACACACAGTGTAAGGTAGTGGAAAGCCATGCCTCCCACAGTGTAGGCTGGTGGAAACCCCTGCCTCACACAGTGTAGGAGGTTGGACACCCCAGCCTTACACAGGGGAGATGGGCGATGCCCTCCCTACACTTGGCAGGGTGGTACTTACCCTGCCCTACAGACCAACACTTACATGGCAGGGTATGAGACGCCCTACCCTACAGACCAACACTCACATGGCAGGGTATGAGACGCCCTACCCTACAGACCAACACTCACATGGCAGGGTATGAGACGCCCTACCCTACAGACCAACACTCACATGGCAGGGTATGAGACGCCCTACCCTACAGACCAACACTCACATGGCAGGGTATGAGACGCCCTGCCCTACAGACCAACAGACACATGGCAGGGTATGAGACGCCCTACCCTACAGACCACCCTACAGACCAACACTCACATGGCAGGGTATGAGACGCCCTTCCCCTTCAGACCAACAGACACACACGGGCAGGTTAGGTGGTCAACCAGAGGCAGCAGTGTGGGGTGTGGTGTTGTGTGAGGGAGGGGTAAGGCAGCCAGCAGCAGGAGCCATTCGTCGTGTACAGTTCCTCTGCACAGCTAGCGGCGCGACATGGAGCGGGTATTAAAGAGAGCTACGGTCGCACCTCTGAAATAGAACCCTAATATAGTTGTTTCCGGAACTCACAATGGGGGCGCGTGAAATATTGCAGCAGTCCCGTGAAAGGTCTAAGTGATACGCGCCGTGCCGCCACCACCGCTCCTGCTGCTGCTGTGTTCCTCCTCCTCCTCCTGCTGTTCCTCCTCCTCCTCCTTCTCCTCCTCCTCCTGCTGTTCCTCCTCCTCCCCCTGCTATTCCTCCTGCTGTTCCTCCTCCTCCTCCTCCTCCTCCTCCTCCTGCTATTCCTCCTGCTGTTCCTCCTCCTCCTCCTCCTGCTATTCCTCCTGCTATTCCTCCTGCTGTTCCTCCTCCTCCTCCTCCTCCTCCTGCTATTCCTCCTGCTGTTCCTCCTCCTCCTCCTCCTCCTCCTGCTATTCCTCCTGCTGTTCCTCCTCCTCCTCCTCCTGCTATTCCTCCTCCTCCTCCTCCTCCTCCTCCTCCTCCTGCCTTCGTTGGTTGCCGTTGCTGTTTCTGTTGTGCCTCTGTTGTTAGCGTTGCTCCTGCTGGTTGCTGTTTCTGTTGCGCCTCTGTTGATGGCTGATGCCTTCGTTAGCTGTTGTTTCTGTTGCCTCTCTGTTGCTGCTGCTGCTGCTGCAACTGTTATACTTTGTATCGTTTCTTTTGTGCGCTGTTGCTACTGGTCTCCTGTTGCTCCTACTGTTGTTCCTGTTGCTGTCCTTGTTGCTTTTATGCCTTTGTTGCTGTTGTTGTTGTTGTTGTTGTTGTTGTTGTTGTTCATGTGGTTGTACCTGCCTCTGTGCCTGTCTTGCTAGTCCCTCTCCATCTAAATATTAACCACTTTTTATTGACGTATTTGTCTGTATCTTACTGATGTATTTGTCTGTATCTTATTGATGTATTTGTCTGTATCTTACTGATGTATTTGTCTGTATCTTATTGATGTATTTGTGTCAGTGTATCTACGTTTTATTGATGTATTTGTGTCAGTGTATCTACGTTTTATTGATGTATTTGTGTCAGTGTATGTACGTTTTATTGATGTATTTGTGTCAGTGTATGTACGTTTTATTGATGTATTTGTGTCAGTGTACCTACGTTTTGTTGATGTATTTGTGTCAGTGTATGTACGTTTTATTGATGTATTTGTGTCAGTGTATGTACGTTTTATTGATGTATTTGTGTCAGTGTACCTACGTTTTATTGATGTATTTGTGTCAGTGTACCTACGTTTTATTGATGTATTTGTGTCAGTGTTCCTACGTTTTATTGATGTATTTGTGTCAGTGTTCCTACGTTGTATTGATGTATTGGTGTCAGTGTACCTACTTTTATTGATGCATTTACCTGTATTTTATTGATGTATTTGTTTGTATTTTATCGATGTATTTGTCTCAGTGTACCTTCATTTTATTGATGTATTTGTCTGTATTTTATGGATGACTTTGTGTCAATGTACTTGTTTTTTATTTTTGTATTTGTCTGGTTTTTATTGATATATGTGTATCAATTTACCTGCCTTTCATTGACGTGTTTGACTGCTTTTTAATCATGTGTTTGTGTTTTTTGTTGATGTTTATGTATCGGTTTTCCTACTTTTAATTGACTTACATGTGTTACTCGACAGTCCTGGTGTTGATGGTGCTTCCAAGTGGCGTTTGGCTCTTTCTCTAGTGGGTGTTGTTGCTGGAACTGGAAAAAAAAAAAGCTATGATCAGTGGGTTGGTCTGGACCTATATTGCTCTGCGCACCGATGGCATGAGTGTGTTGCTGGCCAGTGTTGCTGGGGGGGGCAAAGCAGAACCTCTTGTGTTCGTGGAATGATTAAACACCGGAAGTGTTGCTGCTGGTGTTGCCGGACGTGTTAGGGGCATGATTCTATTAACCTCCCACGCAGGGGGCAATTTACCGGCGCACTGTCCAGGTCAGGAGATAACGCTGCGAATATGTGTTTCTAGACTGTTGAGTTGGGGGAAAGAGGACTGAAAAGGTCGTGAAATTTGGAGGAGGTTTGCCTGAAGGTAGCTGGGGGTTTGGATGATCGACAGAAGAGATGGGGAAATATATATATATATATATATATATATATATATATATATATATATATATATTATACTTTGTTGCTGTCTCCCGCGTTAGCGAGGTAGCGCAAGGAAACAGACGAAAGAATGGCCCAACCTACCCACATACACATGTATATACATACACGTCCACACACGCACATATACATACCTATACATCTCAATGTACATATATATATACACACACAGACACATACATATATACCCATGCACACAATTCACACTGTCTGCCTTTATTCTTTCCCATCGCCACCTCGCCACACATGGAATAACATCCCCCTCCCCCCTCATGTGTGCGAGGTAGCGCTAGGAAAAGACAACAAAGGCCACATTCGTTCACACTCAGTCTCTAGCTGTCATGTATAATGCACCGAAACCACATCTCCTTTTCCTCATCCAGGCCCCGCAAAACTTTCCATGGTTTACCCCAGATGCTTCACATGCCCTGGCTCAATCCATTGACAGCACGTCGACCCCGGTATACCACATCGTTCCAATTCACTCTATTCCTTGCACGCCTTTCACCCTCCTGCATGTTCAGGCCCCGATCGCTCAATATCTTTTTCAATCCATCTTTTCATCACCAATTTGGTCTCCCACTTCTCGTTCCCTTCACCTCTGACACATATATCCTCTTTGTCAATCTTTCCTCACTCATTCTCTCCATGTGACCAAACCATTTCAAAACACCCTCTTCTGTTCTCTCAACTACACTCTTTTTATTACCACACATCTTTCATTCCCTTTCATTACTTGATCACACCACCTCACACCACATATTGTCCTTAAACATCTCATTTCCAACACATCCAACCTCCTCCGCACAACTCTATCTATAGCCCACGCCTCGCAACCATATAACATCGTTGGAACCACTGTTCCTTCAAACATATCGAGATAATGTTCTCGCCTCCCACACATTTTTCAACGCTCCCAGAACTTTCGCCCCCTCCCCCACCGTGTGACTCACTTCCGCTTCCATGGTTCCATCCGCTGCCAAATCCACTTCCAGATATCTAAAACACTTTACTTCCTCCAGTTTTTCTCCATTTAAACTCACTTCCCAATTGACTTGTCCCTCAACCCTACTGTACCTAATAACCTTGCTCTTATTCACATTTACTCTCAGCTTTCTTCTTTCACACACTTTACCAAACTCAGTCACTAGCTTCTTCAGTTTCTCACCCGAATCAGCCACCAGCGCTGTATCATCAGCGAACAACAACTGACTCACTTCCTAAGCTCTCTCATCCACAACAGACTGCATACTTGCCCCTCTCTCCAAAGCTCTTGCATTCACCTCACTAACGACCCCATCCATAAACATAATAAACGACCATGGAGACATCACACACCCTTGCCGCAAACCTACATTCACTGAGAACCAATCACTTTCCTCTCTTCCTACACGTACACATGCCTTACATCCTCGATAAAAACTTTTCACTGCTTCTAACAACTTGCCTCCCACACCATATATTCTTAATACCTTCCACAGAGCATCTCTATCAACTCTATCATGTGCCTTCTCCAGATCCATAAATGCTACATACAAATCCATTTGCTTTTCTAAGTATTTCTCACATACATTCAATGAGAACCTTTATATATATATATATATATATATATATATATATATATATATATATATATATATATATATATATATATATATATGTATATATATATATATATATATATATATATATATATATATATATATATATATATATATATATATATATATATATATATATATATAAAGTAGACGGGGAATAGATGTTAGATTCCTATAAAGTGTTCTTGACCAGCTTGGCTGTAGAGGGCTGTGTGGGCCTGAGGCCAGTGGCTTCCAGCAGTTTGGTCGACCCACGACCGTGTCCAGCAGCGTGGGGCCACAGCTTGAGCTGGGGTGGGATGGAACACCCTCGTACACATATAACCTAGTATTCACCAGGTACATAACCAGGGTGTCCCAGTGTGTCAATCGATCAAGATTCTGCCCCTTGTGTCAGGGGGTCTGTAGGCCTCCCCCCCCCCCCATTGTCTGGGGGTGACGCCACGCGTCTCAAGATGGATCGTAGCGTCACAACCAGAGCCTAGCTGATGTGACGGGAGGGGGGGGGGTGGGGTTCTTAGTCCCTCCCAGATAGGGACGGTGGTTTTTCAGCGTATCCCAGATAGGGACGGTAGTTTATTAGCGTATCTTAGATAGGGACGATGGTTTATCGGCATATCCCAGGTAAGGACGGTGGTTTATCGGCCTTTCCCAGATAGGGACGGTGGTTTATCGGCCCCTCCCAGATAGGGACTGTGGTTTATCGGCCCCTCCCAGATAGGGACGGTGGTTTATCGGCCCCTCCCAGATAGGGACGGTGGTTTATCGGCCCCTGCCAGATAGGGGCGGTGGTTTATCGGCCCCTCCCAGATAGGGACGGTGGTTCCTGGTCTCCCCCCCCCTCCTCCTCCCACACAGGGACGGTAATATTCAGGAACATCCCGTCGTAACTCTGCCGGAAAAAAACTTTTTCTTTCTCTTTTTTTTTCCCCTCTCTCTCTCTCTCTCTCTCTCTCTCTCTCTCTCTCTCTCTCTCTCTCTCTCTCTCTCTCTCTCTCTCTCTCTCTCTACGCCACAGTTCTCGTGGGGCAGGATGTTGTGGTGGGCATTAACCTTTGGTAGCAGCAGTCTCGCCTGCACCAAGATTTATTAAGATTATATAAAATTGCCCCTGCAACAGCCCAGAGCCAGTCCGGTAAATCATGATTCTCTCTCTCTCTCTCTCTCTCTCTCTCTCTCTCTCTCTCTCTCTCTCTCTCTCTCTCTCTCTCTCTCTCTCTCTCTCTCTCTTTCTCTCTCTCTGTGAAAGCACTTTAGTATGATGGAAAGTCCGTGTGTACACGTGTGTGTGTGTGTGTGTGTGTGTCTGTCTGTCTGTCTGTCTGTGCGTGTGTTCGTATGTGTATGTGTATGTATGTATATGTATGTGTGTGTGTGTGTGTGTGTGTGTGTATGTGTGTGTGTGTGGGTGTGTGTGTGTGTGTGTATGTGTGTGTGTGTGTGTGTGCGTGTGTGTATGTGTGTGTGTGCGCGTGTGTTCGTATGTGTGTGTGTGTGTGTGTATGTGTGTGTGTGTGGGTGTGTGTGTGTTTGTGTGTGTGTATGTGTGTGTGTGTGTGCGTGTGTGTATGTGTGTGTGTGCGCGTGTGTTCGTATGTGTGTGTGTGTGTGTGTGTGTGTGTGTGTGTTGGGGGGGGGGGAGAGGTTGTTGCATCCACAGTCATGCCTCGCTGCGCAGGCGCTGTGCTTCCTAGTCTAACTTCATATCATTTGTATATAAAACCCACCTCTTACATGACCTAACTTAACCCAAACCTAACCTAACCTAACTTTAAAAGAAAGTGAATGAAACGCACCCGGCCTATCCTAACTTAACCAAGCCGAGTATAGCATTGCGTAGTGTAATCTAACTTAAACTAACCTAACCTAACCTAACTAAAAAGTAAATGAACAAAACGCACCCAACCCATCCTAACTTAACCAAACCTAGTATAGCCAGCCCTACGTAGCCTAACCTAACCTAACCTAACCTATCCCATCCAAATGGCTTTTACCAAATGGCGTCCTAGCTTCGTCTCTTCGATGTATATCAACTGACTTACATTTCTCTCTTGTGTCTCCCCTGATGATGTGATTATTACACGAAAGTGCACTTGGGGACTTTTCGTGTTTCATTTTCCCCGTGGACTCATAGGAATATATATATATATATATATATATATATATTATTTTTTTTTTCAAACTATTCGCCATTTCCCGCGTTAGCGAGGTAGCGTTAAGAACAGAGGACTGGGCCATTGAGGGAATATCCTCACCTGGCCCCCTTCTCTGTTCCTTCTTTTGGAAAATTGAAAAAAAATTGAGAGGGGAGGGTTTCCAGCCCCCCGCTCCCTCCCCTTTTAGTCGCCTTCTACGACACGCAGGGAATACGTGGGAAGTATTCTTTCTCCCCTAGAAGAGACGAAGCTAGGACGCCATTTGGTAACCAAATGGCGTCCTAGCTTCGTCTCTTCGATGTATATCAACTGACTGTTATATTTCTCTCTTGTGTCTCCCCTGATGATGTGATTATTACACGAAAGTGCACTTGGGGACTTTTCGTGTTTCATTTTCCCCGTGGACTCATAGGAATATATATATATATATATTTTTTTTTTTTTTCAAACTATTCGCCATTTCCCGCGTTAGCGAGGTAGCGTTAAGAACAGAGGACTGGGCCATTGAGGGAATATCCTCACCTGGCCCCCTTCTCTGTTCCTTCTTTTGGAAAATTGAAAAAAAATTGAGAGGGGAAGGTTTCCAGCCCCGCGCTCCCTCCCCTTTTAGTCGCCTTCTACGACACGCAGGGAATACGTGGGAAGTATTCTTTCTCCCCTAGAAGAGACGAAGCTAGGACGCCATTTGGTAACCAAATGGCGTCCTAGCTTCGTCTCTTCGATGTATATCAACTGACTGTTATATTTCTCTCTTGTGTCTCCCCTGATGATGTGATTATTACACGAAAGTGCACTTGGGGACTTTTCGTGTTTCATTTTCCCCATGGACTCATAGGAATATATATATATATATATATATATATATATATATATATATATATATATATATATATATATATATGTATATAATTCCGTCCCCCACTTGAAGGAAATTACAACCTGAACCGTGTTATTTATTCCCTTACGCTTGTGATGTATTTCCTTAATGACAAAATTTGTATCCTTTAAGGTAAACGCCCTGTGACGTCATACATTGTGTTGTATATCATTGTTGTGTAGTGGAGTGCATTGTCTGGCCCCCCCAGTACACCCGGCTGTGACCCCCCCACTAATGCTAGCTGTGACCCCAGTACTGGTGGCTGTAATCCCAGTACTGGTAACTGTAACCCCAGTACAGGTAACTGTGACCCCATTACTGTTGGCTGTGACCCCCAGTACAACTGGTTGTGACCCCCAGTACTGGTAACTGTGACCCCATTACTGTTGGCTGTGACCCCCAGTACAACTGGTTGTGACCCCCCCAGTACTGGTGGCTGTGATCCCAGTACTGGTAACTGTGGCCCCAGTACAGCTGGGTGTGACCCCCCCAGTACTGGTGGCTGTGACCCCAGTACAGCTGGGTGTGACCCCCCAGTACTGGTGGCTGTGATCCCAGTACTGGTAACTGTGACCCCATTACTGTTGGCTGTGACCCCCAGTACAGCTGGGTGTGACCCCCCAGTACTGGTGGCTGTGATCCCAGTACTGGTAACTGTGACCCCATTACTGTTGGCTGTGACCCCCAGTACAGCTGGGTGTGACCCCCCCAGTACTGGTGGCTGTGACCCCAGTACTGGTAACTGTGACCCCCAGTACAGCTGGGTGTGACCCCCCCAGTACTGGTGGCTGTGACCCCAGTACTGGTAACTGTGACCCCATTACTGTTGGCTGTGACCCCCAGTACAGCTGTGTGTGACCCCCCCAGTACTGGTGGCTGTGACCCCAGTACTGGTAACTGTGACCCCATTACTGTTGGCTGTGACCCCCAGTACAGCTGGGTGTGACCCCCAGTACTGGTGGCTGTGACCCCAGTACTGGTATCTGTGACCCCCAGTACTGCTGGCTGTGACCCCAGTACTGGTAACTGTGACCCCCAGTACTGTTGGCTGTGACCCCCAGTACAACTGGTTGTGACCCCCCAGTACTGGTAACTGTGACCTCAGTACTGTTGTCTGTGACCCCATCACTGGTGACTGTGATTCCAGTACTGGTAACTGTGACCCCATTACTGTTGGCTGTGACCCCCAGTACAGCTGGGTGTGACCCCCCCCCCCAGTACTGGTGGCTGTGACCCCAGTACTGGTAACTGTGACCCCCAGTACTGTTGGCTGTGACCCCCAGTACAGCTGGTTGTGACCCCCAGTACTGTTGGCTTGACCCCCCAGTACAGCAAGCTGTAGCCCGTGTACAGCTTACTGTAGCCCCGGTACTAGTTATTGTGAACCCTAGTACTGTTAGCTGTGACCCCAGTAATGCTAGCTGTGGCCCCAGTACTGGTAACTGTGACCCCAGTAATGCTAGCTGTGGCCCCAGCACTGGTAACTGTGACCCCAGTAATGCTAGCTGTGGCCCCAGTACTGGTAACTGTGACCCCAGTAATGCTAGCTGTGGCCCCAGCACTGGTAACTGTGACCCCAGTAATGCTAGCTGTGGCCCCAGTACTGGTAACTGTGACCCCAGTAATGCTAGCTGTGGCCCCAGTACTGGTAACTGTGACCCCAGTAATGCTAGCTGTGGCCCCAGCACTGGTAACTGTGACCCCAGTAATGCTAGCTGTGGCCCCAGTACTGGTAACTGTGACCCCAGCACTGGTGACCGGGGTTCCGGTCTCTCTCCTATGATATACCTCGTTGTTCTCTTCCTCATTGTCCTTAGGTGTGTTTATTTACTCCCCAGTGTCTGCTAGGTATATTCCTCACTGTTTACTCCCCAGTGTCTGCTGTGTATATTCCTCTGTTTTCTCCCCAGTGTCTGTTGTGTATATTCCTCACTGTTTACTCCCCAGTGTCTGCTGTGTATATTCCTCTCTGTTTACTCCCCAGTGTCTGCTAGGTATATTCCTCACTGTTTACTCCCCAGTGTCTGCTGTGTATATTCCTCTGTTTTCTCCCCAGTGTCTGTTGTGTATATTCCTCACTGTTTACTCCCCAGTGTCTGTTGTGTATATTCCTCACTGTTTACTCCCCAGTGTCTGCTGTGTATATTCCTCACTGTTTACTCCCCAGTGTCTGCTGTGTATATTCCTCACTGTTTACTCCCCAGTGTCTGCTGTGTATATTCCTCACTGTTTTCTCCCCAGTGTCTGTTGTGTATATTCCTCACTGTTTTCTCCCCAGTGTCTGTTGTGTATATTCCTCACTGTTTTCTCCCCAGTGTCTGTTGTGTATATTCCTCACTGTTTTCTCCCCAGTGTCTGTTGTGTATATTCCTCACTGTTTTCTCCCCAGTGTCTGTTGTGTATATTCCTCTCTGTTTACTCCCCAGTGTCTGCTGTGTATATTCCTCACTGTTTACTCCCCAGTGTCTGTTGTGTATATCCTTCACTGTTGAGTTCTAAGATATTAAGAACAGTGTACCCCATAATTGTTTTCACTGTTGTTCACTGTCGTTGTTTGAAGGTACTATCACTTCTAGGTTTTGCGTCACTGTTTGAGAGTGTACGTCACTGCTTTGGCATAGGTCACTGTCTTAAACTGTGAAGTGATTCTTAGGATATACGTCACTGATAAACGTCAGTGCTTTAAGTCATACGTCACTGTTTTAAGAAAATGCATCAGTCTTTAGAGATATACAAGTGTGTCACTGTTTTAGTGCATTGTTGTTTTAGGGAATCAGTCAGTGCTTAAGGGTATTTGATACTGTTTTAGGATGTAAGTCACCGTTTTAGGATATAAGTCATTGTTTTAGGATATGTCACTGTTTTAGGGTATATGTCACTGTTTTAGGATATAAGTCACTGTTTTAGGATATAAATCATTGTTTTAGGATGTAAGCCACTGTTTTAGGACACAAATCACTGTTTTAGGGTATGTCACTGTTTTAAGGTATAAATCACTGTTTTAGGACATAAATCATTGTTTTAGGATATACGTCACTGTTTCAGGATGGAAATCACTGTCATAGGACGTACGTCACTGTACACATCACTGTTTTAGGGCGTACACGTCACTGTTTTATGACCTCTCTCTCTCTCTCTCTCTCTCTCTCTCTCTCTCTCTCTCTCTCTCTCTCTCTCTATCTATCTATCTACATTACTGTTTTATGACCTCTCTCTCTCTCTCTCTCTCTCTCTCTCTCTCTCTCTCTCTCTCTCTCTCTCTCTCTCTCTCTCTCTATCTATCTATCTATCTATCTATCTACATTACTGTTTTATGACCTCTCTCTCTCTCTCTCTCTCTCTCTCTCTCTCTCTCTCTCTCTCTCTCTCTCTCTCTCTCTCTCTCTCTATCTATCTATCTATCTATCTATCTATCTCTCCAGCGTCCTTATCACTGTTTTTCAGAAGATGGATTTCTTCTTCCTAATATTTTTCTTAGAATAAACTGATTATCTCCTCCCACCCGCCCCCGCCCCATGTCGAATATATTCCAGTGTGTATGAAGAACAGACACGGGTGTGTTCTCTCCCCTGTGTTCTTCACCAGTCATGTATGATATATCCGACCCGGGAACAGCGTTCTCGTGTTCTACAGCCTCGTTATATAGTTGGTGTTTTAAGGAAAGTAACATCGGCAGTTCTTTTAAGGAAAGTAACATCGGCAGTTTTTTTAAGGAAAGTAACATCGGCAGTTTTTTTTAAGGAAAGTAACATCGGCAGTTTTTTTTAAGGAAAGTAACATCGGCAGTTTTTTTAAGGAAAGTAACATCGGCAGTTTTTTTAAGGAAAGTAACATCGGTGGGTTTTTTTTTTTAAGAAGAGTAAGATGGACGGTTTTTAAGGAGAGTAACACTAGCGATTTTTAAAGAGAGTAACATCAGCGGGTTTTTTTTAAGAATAACATCAGCGGTTTTTTTTTCAAGGAGAGTAACATCGACGGTTTTTTTTTAAGGAGAGTAACATCGACGGTTTTTTTTTAAGGAGAATAACATCGACGGTTTTTATTTTAAGGAGAGTAACATCGGCGGTTTTTAAGGAGAGTAACATCGACGATTTTTAAGGAGAGTAACATCGACGGTTTTTAAGGAGAGTAAGACGGACGGTTTTTAAGGAGAGTAAGACGGACGGTTTTTAAGGAGAGTAAGACGGACGGTTTTTAAGGAGAGTAAGATCGAGGGGGGGCTAAGGAGAACAAGATAAAAGGTTTTTAAAGAGAGTAAGATTGACTTGTTAAGGACATATGGAGGGTTTTTAAGGCAAGATTGGCTATTCTTAAGGGAGGTAAGATCGAGCGGTTTTTTTTAAAGGACAATACGATTATACAGTTATTTAAAACGAGGTTAAACATAAACCTAGGCAATAATTAGCCCCGAAATAATTTCTCTAAATGGCTAAAGTTTTAGGGGGGGAAAAAAAGGTCTCGTAGTTTTTAAGGTATAGAAAGTTTTTAAGGTTGGTGAATAGTTCGTGAAACTACAAGACTTCATTTAAAGTAAGACATTTTTGTGTTGTATTATTACGAAGACTTGACTATTAATAAGTAACTTTTTTTTTTCCGTATCTTCATAACTTTACAATAAGTAACTTTCTTCGTATCTTCATAACTTTACAACTTTTAAGAGTTAGTGTTTGGATGTGGGGGGATAAATTGTGTTTTTGATCTTGTCTATATTTCTGATATATGAGGCTATAGGGAGGTACGGGAACGCATACAGTTTTCATTCGTAACTTTGATATATATATATATATATATATATATATATATATATATATATATATATATATATATATATATATATGATGCACTATACCGCCTCTGTGGTAAGAGATACAGTATGCTGTCCCATATATTGTGGATGATACAGAATGCTGCCCCATATATTGTGGATGATACAGTATGCTGTCCCATATATTGTGGATGATACAGAATGCTGCCCCATATATTGTGGATGATACAGCATGCTGCCCCATATATTGTGGATGATACAGTATGCTGTCCCATATATTGTGGATGATACAGTATGCTGCCCCATATATTGTGGATGATACAGTATGCTGCCCCATATATTGTGGATGATGCAGTATGCTGCCCCATATATTGTGGATGATACAGCATGCTGCCCCGTATATTGTGGATGATACAGTATGCTGCCCCATATATTGTGGATGATATAGTATGCTGTCCCATATATTGTGGATGATACAGCATGCTGCCCCATATATTGTGGATGATGCAGTATGCTGTCCCATATATTGTGGATGATACAGTATGCTGGCCCATATATTGTGGATGATACAGCATGCTGCCCTTATATTGTGGATGATGCAGTATGCTGTCCCATATATTGTGGATGATACAGCATGCTGCCCCATATATTGTGGATGATACAGCAAGCTGCCCCATTATTTTGGATGGGATAGAATGCTGTTTCACATAGCGTGGATGATACAAAATGCTGTCCCGCATGTTGTGGAAGACGCAGAATGCTGCCTCATATGCAGTTCCACCTGTAGTGGATAACATGTGGATGATTGCAGCATACAGCGAACAGTGTGTTGGGAAAGGATGCACATCACCACATGTTAATGGAGAGGATTCCACATACAGACCCACATACTACAGCAGTTGACACCACATACATCCCCACATGTCACCACATACAGCCCCCACATGTTGCAGGTTATCACATACAGCCCCACATACTGCAGCAGATGACACCACATACATCCCCACGTTACCACATAGAGCCCCCACATACTACAGCAGTTGACGCCACATACATCCTCACGTTACCACATACAGCCCCCACATACTACAGCAGTTGACACCACATACATCCTCACGTTACCACATACAGCCCCCACATACTATAGCACTTGACACCGCATACATCCTCACGTTACCACATACAGCCCCCACATACTACAGCAGTTGACGCCACATACATCCTCCACATACCGTACACCTGACGCCAAATTGTTCAACGAATAAAACAGCAGGGTGGATGGAGCTTGAGGGGAGGAGGGAGGGGAAGGAGAGGAGGGTGATGGAGCGGAAACCTGAGGGAAGGGGGAGAGGAGGGAAGGGGGTGGCGCGAGGGGAAGAGGTGGCCTGCGGGAGGAGGAGGGTGAGAGAGGGTGTGGCCTGGGGCCGACCCACCAACGGAGAACAACTGTGCTAAAACAGAATATTTTGCTCGCCTTCAACACATATTTCCCACCACACACCCCACTCTGCCCCGACCCCGTCTCCCCACAACGTCCTGTCTAACCACCCCACAATCCCCCACCACCACCACCACCCCCAGATATTCTCCGGGGCTCATTATTTTATTTCCTTTTGGGGGGTGGTGTTTAAACTTTACTACACGCACGAAACACTGCCACCTCGAAGTAATTTATATATATAATATTGTTAAGATAATTCTTCATTTTCTAGATTACTATTGGGGGAAGGGGGTGACTGGTCCCTCTGAATGTGGAAAATACGAAGAGGTTGCTTCAAATAAGAAGAGGTTGCTTCAAATAAGAAGAGGTTGCTTCAAATAACAAGAGGTTGCTTCAAATAACAAGAGGTTGCTTCAAATAAGAAGAGGTTGCTTCAAATAAGAAGAGCTTGCTTCAAATAAGAAGAGGTTGCTTCAGATAAGAATAGGTTGCTTCAAATAAGAATAGGTTGCTTCAAATAAGAATAGGTTGCTTCAAATAAGAATGGGTTGCTTCAAATAAGAATAGGTTCCTTCAAATAAGAATGGGTTGCTTCAAATAAGAAGAGGTTGCTACGAAGAGGTTGCTTCAAATAACAAGAGGTTGCTTCAAATAACAAGAGGTTGCTTCAAATAAGAAGAGGTTGCTTCAAATAAGAAGAGCTTGCCTCAAATAAGAAGAGGTTGCTTCAAATAAGAATAGGTTGCTTCAAATAAGAATGGGTTGCTTCAAATAAGAATAGGTTCCTTCAAATAAGAATGGGTTGCTTCAAATAAGAAGAGGTTGCTTCAAATAAGAAGAGGTTGCTTCAAATAAGAAGAGGTTGCTTCAAATAAGAAGAGGTAGCTTCAAATATGTCTTTCAGCGACAGTGTTCTACCCCCCCCTCCCCCAAAATGACGTGATGGTTAATTAGCTTAGGCTTGTTTAGAGGAGGACAATGAGGCTTGTCTGAGGGTAAGGGGGGGGGAAGGGTTTGTGTCGTCACTAATTGCCAGAGGACAATTACATGGTTCAGGGGATCATTTTTACCTGTACTGCGCTCGTGTAGGACGGGTACCACAAGGGGGGGGGGGGTCACTAGGCAGGACGCACTCTGGTAAGGGCAGGACACACACACACACACACACTACGTAACTTACCTAAAAGCTCCAAACAGTTGGGTTTCCATTGCTCTCTCTAGCCACCACTGTCAGTCCTGGGAGAAGGTTATTGCACCACCACGCCACCATCATCCACCTGCCACGAGAGATCCCACGTCCCCAAGTTGCAGCTCCCCTTACAAAAGCATATGTGCCCATCCCAGCACGTTCAGAACGCCACCCGATCAGCCCCATGACTGCCACATTATTGTTTATGTAAGGGCTGTTTAGTTCCCTTCTTTTTTCCCTCCATGGCCTCAGTCTTTATTCTATACATTTTGTCGGTATCTTCATGCTTTGCTTATAACAGATGTAATTGACTATTTTCATTATTAATATGTATCATCATATTAGTAGTAGTAGTAGTAGTAGTAGTAGTAGTAGTATTGGAGCGATGTGGTGTACCGGGGACGAAGTGCTGTCAGTGGACTGAACCAGGGCATGTGAAGCGGCTGGGGTAAATCATGGAAAGGTCTGTGGGGCCTGGATGTGGAAAGGGAGCTGTGGTTTCGGTGCATTATACATGACAGCTAGAGACTGAGTGTGAACGAATGTGGCATTTGTTGTCTTTTCATAGTGCGCCTTTCACCCTCCTGCATGTTCAAGCCCCGATCACTCAAAATCTTTTTCACTCCATCTTTCCACCTCCAATTTGGTCTCCCACTTCTCGTTCCCTCCACCTCTGACACATATATCCTCTTTGTCAATCTTTCCTCACTCATTCTCTCCATGTGACCAAACCGTTTCAAAACACCCTCCTCTGCTCTCTCAACCACACTATTTTTATTACCACACATCTCTCTTGCCCTTTCATTACTTATTCGATCAAACCACCTCACACCACATATTGTCCTTAAACATCTCATTTCCAACACATCCACCTTCCTCCGCACAACTCTATCTATAGCCCACGCCTCGCAACCATAAAACATTGTTGGAACCACTATTCCTTCAAACATACCCATTTTTGCTTTCCAAGATAACGTTCTCGACTTCCACACATTCTTCAGCGCGCCCAGAACTTTCGCCCCCTCCCCCACCCTATGATTCACTTCCGCTTCCATGGTTCCATATATATATATATATATGATAAGGTTTCATCTTTCCTATAAGAGATCCACATATCGTGTTCACCACTCATGATCACACAGTGTCTACTGTAATATATGTACAGCACATTCATCTCATGACTTGGCGTGTCGTCCGTCGTACGCCCGCCCGCCCGCCCGCGCCATCCATCAGCCAGTGTCTCCCTCCCCATCATGCAATAAAGTGTCTTTCAAGATTACTGCGCCGGGGAGGCTTTTTGAACTTAAGATTAATGAAGGCCTTTACGTTGATGATACGATTAATTAAAAGAATAGGTGGTAGGAGCTGTACCTTTCACCGGCCATTCACAGTTTGAACGTGAAAAATGGGCTCCACTTGGCGGTGTTGCCATCTACGGGGTCACTCCTTTTCTCCTCCCCCCACCCTCACTCCTCTGCTCTTGCCACTCTCCAACACAATTTGTATTGCCACAATATATATATATATATATATATATATATATATATATATATATATATATATATATATATATATATATATATACAGGAGTAACTGTTTCCCCATTGATGCTGTAAATACTATTATTATCAACTGTTAAACCTTCCTTTACGTTGTCGTGTTCGTTGGGCCACAAGCGAAGGAGAACCGGGAGGGGGCGCGGGTCAGGCCGCCGGAGACGCAAGCCAGGGTAACGTAAGAGGTTAATGAGCGAAGATATTTATGGCGTCGCTCTCCCACTCACCAGGTGGTGGCCACACCAGCACTGGTGTGGTTGCAGCCACAGCCTACCACATCCTAGGACCAAGGGTAAATCGTCAACGAAAAATTACTTTTTTCTTTTTATTCTCTTTCATAATTCTCAGTTCATTGTGGTAAAATGGAGTGTCGATCAGGTGAGGTGGCTCACTGAGCCATGCTGAGAGAACATGGGTGTAGGAGTACCATGTGTGTGTGCAAGGCATGTATGTGCCCCCGACTGCCTCCGCTTCTATCCGCTCGCCACACGGACCCTGGCAACACTGGCTCCTGCTACACACACAAGACCCCAACACTAACAAGTGACGGTGCCATTAGACTACCCAGTCCGTCACATGTCGCAATTATTACCAGGATCCAACACCTGTGTTACCAAACCTTCCACCTGAAACTTGATACAGACAACGCCTGTAGCTTGATACAGACAACGACTGTAGCTTGATACAGACAACGCCTGTAGCTTGATACAGAGAACGCCTGTAGCTTGATACAGAGAACGCCTGTAGCTTGATACAGAGGACGACCGTAGCTTGATACAGAGAACGCCTGTAGCTTGATACAGAGAATGCCTGTAGCTTGATACAGAGGACGCCTGTAGCTTGATACAGAGAACGCCTGTAGCTTGATACAGAGGACGCCTGTTGCTTGATACAGAGGACGCCTGTAGCTTGATACAGAGAACGCCTGTAGCTTGATACAGAGGACGCCTGTAGCTTGATACAGAGGACGCCTGTAGCTTGATACAGAGGACGACTGTAGCTTGATACAGAGAACGCCTGTAGCTTGATACAGAGGACGCCTGTAGCTTGATACAGAGGACGCCTGTAGCTTGATACAGAGGACGACTGTAGCTTGATACAGAGGACGACTGTAGCTTGATACAGACAACGCCTGTAGCTTGATACAGAGAACGCCTGTAGCTTGATACAGAGGACGCCTGTAGCTTGATACAGAGGACGTCTGTAGCTTGATACAGAGGACGCCTGTAGCTTGATACAGAGAACGACTGTAGCTTGATACAGAGGACGCCTGTAGCTTGATACAGAGGACGTCTGTAGCTTGATACAGAGGACGACTGTAGCTTGATACAGAGAACGACTGTAGCTTGATACAGAAGACGACTGTAGCTTGATACAGAGAACGCCTGTAGCTTGATACAGAGGACGCCTGTAGCTTGATACAGAGGACGTCTGTAGCTTGATACAGAGGACGACTGTAGCTTGATACAGAGAACGACTGTAGCTTGATACAGAAGACGACTGTAGCTTGATACAGAGAACGCCTGTAGCTTGATACAGAGGACGACTGTAGCTTGATACAGAGGACGACTGTAGCTTGATACAGAGAACGCCTGTAGCTTGATACAGACAACGCCTGTAGCTTGATACAGAGGACGCCTGTAGCTTTATGAACGTGGAAGTGTATATGATAGCAGTGGCAGGCTACACTTCGCGACCCTTCAGAAGAACGAAGAACGCAGACACTATGTAGATCCTGGACGTACTCTCCCTCCTGGCCAGAATACTGTTGTCCTGTTGTGTCCTGTTGGGCGTCAACGGGTGGCCGACCTACAAGGCGCGCGTATCTACTTGGGAAAATGTTCAGAGATCCGTTTCAGCCAGTAGTGAATCTGTTTCATCTTCTATTATTTACTCCTTTCCCGTGTACACACTGCACAAAAATAATCTCTACACTTAGCTTTCTGAGTGATATGATATGGCATGAGGACGAAACAATCTGAAGACACACCAAGCTTCTAAAGCCAACATGTGATCACTATGGGACCTTTTCGTTCACTGGTGTGAGAATCGTTTTGTGCTCTGTGTGTACACACACTGGGTGCAGGAAATGCATGAAGACACTACCTATTTGTGTTTAAGAAGAAGTTTTTTTTTTCTTTTTTTGCAAAGTGTGGTCTCGAACCCCATCCCCGTAAGCTGGGAGGCCCTTGGGTAAGTCTTGCCCCCCAGCATGATGGTGGGAGTGTGTGTGTGTGTGTGTGTAGGGGGGCAGGCATACATACACCCTGCGTTGACTACAGTGTGTGTGTGGAATCTTCTGCCTTTTTGATGGCAGAGTCAGTGTGTGTGTGTGTGGCAAGTGTTATGTTACTACGACCCTTGTGTCGCAGTGTACATCTCTGTATGTGTGTATGTGACGGGGTGAGTGTGGAGGGGGGGAGTGTTTGTGTGTCTGGGTACGTGGGAGTGTGTATAGATGTATGAATGAATAAGTAAATAAGTGAATAAAGGAAAGTTTATTGAATTCAGGCGGCCCCTCAGCTGAAAATACACAGTTCAGGAATTACCTAACTGTGAGGTCATATAATAATGTAACAACTTGATTATTAACGAAAAAGCAGGACACTTCTACGTGATTGAAGTCTATCTACACAACACAGGAAGTTTTCCAGTGCCAATGCTATGGTTTATACATTATACATTTAGTGGTGATGTAGAGTTACATATTGGTTAAATAGCAGTAGTTATGTGTTAACATACATTACGGGTTTGATGTTGAACACTGAGTCAGGGAATATTTTCCTGTTGGTTTTGTGTTATGGTAATTTAGTAGTTTTCGTACGCATAACGTTTAGGGTGAACTAAGCTATTTGCTTGTTCAGCTGTACACTCATTCATGGATTGTTTATATCGTTCACAGTAGCAGGGAAGGGAGACTTCTTGTATCTGTACAGCACTGGTAGGTACAAGGTGGTTGTGGTGACGGACGTGGGTCTGTACAAGTTAGTCTTGGTGGTAGTACGAGGTCACAACTTCATTGGTCAGCTGGGTCACAACTTTAGTGGTCAGCTGGGTCACAACTTTAATGGTCAGCTGGGTCACAACTTTAATGGTCGGCTGGGTCACAACTTTAGTGGTCAGCTGGGTCACAACTTCACTGGTCAGCTGGGTCACAACTTCAGTGGTCAGCTAGGTCACAAGCTTAATGGTCAGCTGGGTCACAACTTTAGCGGTCAGCTGGGTCACAACTTCAGTGGTCAGCTGGGTCACAACCTTAATGGTCAGTTGGGTCACAACTTCAGTGGTCAGCTGGGTCACAACCTTAATGGTCAGCTGGGTCACAACTTTAGCGGTCAGCTGGGTCACAACTTCAATGGTCAGCTGGTCACAACTTTAACGGTCGCTGTGGTCAGCTGGGTCACAACTTTAACGGTCGCTGTGGTCAGCTGGGTCATAACTTCAACGGTCGCTGTGGTCAGCTGGGTCATAACTTCAACGGTCGCTGTGGTCAGCTGGGTCATAACTTCAACGGTCGCTGTGGTCAGCTGGGTCACAACTTCAACGATCGCTGTGGTCAGCTGGGTCACAACTTCAACGGTCGCTGTGGTCAGCTGGGTCATAACTTCAATGGTCACTGTGGTCAGCTGGGTCATAATTTCATGTTGTTTGCTGTGAGGCGACCGCAGCTCTAACTTAAGGCTGTGGAGAGAGAGAGAGAGAGAGAGAGAGAGAGAGAGAGAGAGAGAGAGAGAGAGAGAGAGACCCTCACCAGTTGGCTGGTAAAGGTGGTAACTTGTATATCTCTTTCACAGTCAGATTCACTGCAGGTTGTGAAGATGGTGGGTCCAATCAGGCTTGATCCAATTATCAAGCCGGGAGAGAGAGAGAGAGAGAGAGAGAGAGAGAGAGAGAGAGAGAGAGAGAGAGAGAGAGAGAGAGAGTTCAGGTCGACATGTTGACCCGTTGGAACCCCAAGAGCGCCACTGACACACGCCCTACCGGGTACCATCCATGATTGAACGAGTACTCTGTGTATGTGTGCTTGTAGTGTGTGTGTGTGTGTGTGTGTCTGTGTATGTGTGCTTGTAGTGTGTGTGTGTGTGTGTGTGTGTGTCTGTGTATGTGTGCTTGTAGTGTGTGTGTGTGTGTGTGTGTGTGTGTGTGTGTAAGAGAGATGTGCGTGCAATAGTGATCATAGCTTGTTGAATCAAAGGCAGCCAAGTGCTGAGAATGTACAGAGAATGTTCACAAAACCAATGGAACTATTGCAAGGGAGGAGAGGTTAAACAGAGACCCACACACACTAAGATGACAGTCGACTGATTACAGACGATGTTCATAGAGCTAGGGATGGTTGTGTGCGGCTGTGGTGTCCAACTGCAACTAGGGGACGAGGGATCTTTGGTGAGAGAAGGTGGCGGGAAGGAATGACAGTTTACTGATTACTGATGATGATCATAGTGTTAAGGATGGTTGTGTGCGGCTGTGGTGTCCAACTGCAACTAGGGGACGAGGGATCTTTGGTGGGAGAAGGTGGCGGGGAGGGATGACAGTTTACTGATTACTGATGATGTTCGTAGTGTTAAGGATGGTTGTGTGCGGCTGTGGTGTCCAACTGCAACTAGGGGACGAGGGATCTATGGTTGGAGAAGGTGGCGGGTGAGCTCTAACGCCTTCTTCCCAAGCCGTTAAACTGAGGTGTAGCAGATGATGGTTGGAGAGAATTCAGAGAACTAGTAGTGTGTGTGTGTGTGTGAGCGCCTGTTGATTGAGGATGTCAAAAAGGGGCTGAGGATGATGCCGTGTTCTGCGCCCACAGTAGCAGCACCTGTTGTGTGGTGGACGGGCGGGAGGACCGAGCTGTGGACGGGAGGCAAAGGAGAGTTGAAGGATGAGTGAAAGTTGTGTAGATGATCCTGAGAGCAAACACCGGACGTGTAGGATGGGACCACGTAATTAACTCTGTGTGCTACAGCGGAGAGAGTTTTACACTAGTGTTGCCCCGGGTCTCTTCACCTTGTATATGTGTACTGTGTCTCTACTCCCATATGTACACACACACACACACACACACACACACACACACACACACACACACCATCCTGAGCCAGATACCCATTTATCGACCAGCCGGGAGAGGAGGAGGAGGAGGAGGAGGAATACCTAGGTCGGTTGTGGGCTGAATGGCGCGCCCAGCATTCGAACACGGGTGGGCAATTGCGTTATTCATGGACGGTTACCACAACACCACAGAAGCCCGTGTGTGTGTGTGTGTGTGTGTGTGTGTGTGTGTGTGTGTGTGTGTGTGTGTCCTGACCTCTCATTTTCAGCGGTTTGAATACTGTTATGAGTCCTCATGAGTTACTGTCTGGTGTGTAGTGAGGTACTGGGAAGTCCACATGAAGTGCTGTGAGGTGTGTTGTGAGGGTTCTGCCCCACCTCATGAAGCAGTGTCTTGCACTGGGAGTCCTCACAGTCTTGTGTCTAGACCAACCTCCTCATGACTGTGTTGCTGACCGCCATGCACACACTGGCCGTCTGTGGTCGACTGCATTGGTTCGATTCCCGGTTGCGGCAGTCGGTCCACAGTCAACCCAAGTGTTCATCCTTCCCCAGGGGTTGGCCAAGCAAATGAGTATCTGGCTTAGGCTAGGATATATATATATATATATATATATATATATATATATATATATATATATATATATATATATATATATATATATATACTATTCGCCATTTTCCGCGTTAGCGAGGTAGCGTTAAGAACAGAGAACTGGGCCTTTGAGGGAATATCCTCACCTGGCCCTCTTCTCTGTTCCTTCTTTTGGAAAATTTAAAAAAAATAACGAGAGGGGAGGATTTCCAGCCTCCAGCTCCCTCCCCTTTTAGTCGCCTTCTACGACACGCAGGGAATACGTGGGAAGTATTCTTTCTCCCCTATCCCCATGGGTAATATATATATATATATATATCCAGGGTCGCCAACGGTAGCATGCATCATCTTGGAGGTGGTTGGCATCAGTGTTCCCTCACATGACCTATGTTGTTGTGGGTAATGACGGTAAACAGATGATTACATGAATGAATAACCGTCTATTGAAATTAATCAGCCAATCAGTCGCAAATAAACAGTTGACGACGTATTACGCATATGACACACCTGTGGTGTCATGTTAATTGCCAGTTACCTACACGTAAATGAACTTAAGATCAAGGTGGAGGCTGGCTATTCCCAGGCTTTCTGATATGCACGTGAGTGAGGTACACCTTGATAGCCAGGGTGGCTGATGGGGCAGGGACGTTTTCCCGGCTACATGTATGGTTCATGCGTTATGCATTTTAATGGTAATTAGTTGAAAGTTAAGTGATGAATAGTTACGGTAATGTATGTGTGTGTGTGTGTGTGTGTGTGTGTCGGGAGTCTGCTGCCGCCCCCCGCGCGCCGCGCCCCCGCGCGCCGCGCCCCCGCGCGCCGCGCCCCCCAGCTCTGCCTGGGAGTCACTGTGGCACAATGTGCCATGCAAAGGGAGAGGAGGGGGTTGGTCGGTGGATCCATCATGGACGGTAATAATTACTCGTGTTCATAATTCAGGCGCCGCCCCTGGGTGGCGTCTGGGGGCGCCCGCTGTGGACACGGCAGGCCGCGAGCGAGCGAGGGAGGGAGGGGTGGGTCCAGCCTCACCACTCGTATTGATTATTATTAATGTTATTTACCTGGTTTAGTGGCGGCCATGGGCGGCGCCGGCCGCCACGGGTTAAGCTGAGGGCATGGCACACACACACACACACACACACACACTAACACACACACACACACACACTAACACTAGGTCTGCACCTGGGTTGGATGTGGGGCGTGTGTGTGTGTGTGTGTGTGTACCTCCGTCGCCTCCCGGAGGTGGAGCCTCACCACGATGGGAGGAGGGGAATCCTCCTGACCCACGTCCTCTTGCTCCCGTCAGGAGGGTACACGTCACCTGCTGCGGGTGCTGTGTGCCCCACGTCCTCTTGCTCCCGTCAGGAGGGTACACGTCCCCTGCTGCGGGTGCTGTGTGCCCCTCGTCCCTCCCCGGCAGGAGGGCACACGTCCCCTGCTGCGGGTGCTGTGTGCCCCACGTCCCTCCCCTGCAGGAGGGTACACGTCCCCTGCTGCTGGTGCTGTGCCCCACGTCCCTCCCCGGCAGGAGGGTACACGTCCCCTGCTGCGGGTGCTGTGCCCCACGTCCCTCCCCCTGCAGGAGGATACACGTCCCCTGCTGATGATGCTGTGTGCCCCACGTCCCTCCCCCGGCAGGAGGGCACACGTCCCCTGCAGCAGCGAGGCGCGCCCTGCCGTCCTGGTGTGTGTGTATATGGTGGACAAGGAGGACCACTACCACAGTGTCACACTCATCAACCAACATACACTCCTCCCTCACCACCAGCCCTTACTCACTTGCCTCACCATTCACTCATGAATCTACCCACCCAACTTGCCTCACCACCCACTCACGAATCTACCCACCCAACTTGCCTCACCACCCACTCATGAATCTACCCACCCAACTTACCTCACCACCCACTCATGAATTTACCCACCCAACTTGCCTCACCACCCGATCATGAATCTACCCACCCAACTTGCCTCACCACCCACTCATGAATCTACCCACCCAACTTCCCTCGCCTCAGTGAAAATCATTGGTCATATAGATAATCTTTATATCAGTAATGATGGGTCAGCTGTAGCCACGGACCATCAATTACTCTCTAATTCGGCCATTTCCTCTTGTATATTACATCTAAAGTGAAGTTTTGTGACTGACAGTAACCTCTGCAGGTGTGTGTGTGTGTGTGTGTGTGTCGCCTTTTGTCCCCGCCTAACTTCGCCTTCTGGCCCCCGCCTAACTTCACCTTCTGGCCCCTCCTAACTTCGCCTTCTGGCCCCCGCCTAACTTCGCCTTCCGTCTGTCTGTCTGTCTTTCTGTTTATCCTGCACTCAAATCCCTGAGTAGCTTAGTTTATAGTCAGTGTCAACCTCGAGATGTATATCAACCTCCAGATTTATATTATGAGTGTGCTTCGTAGATTTAGATGAATTTGTATATATGTCTTTTGGTTAGGTTGATTTTCTGTTTGTTTACATGTCTGGTCTCATGTCTTCGTCCCTTGCATCCTCACCCGCCACCCTCTCTTCCCACCTCCCTCCTCCCTCCCTCCCTCGCCCCCCGCCCGGTCTACGATGCCATACGCCCGCCCCCCCCCCTTCTCCCCCAGGGGTGGGTGTGTGGGGGGGTGTGTGGGGGTGTGTGTGGGGGTGTAGGTAGTAGTCATGAAGCCGTAATAATTCACGTGGGTGAGATGGGGGTCGGGCCACCATGACGACTGATGGTCGCCCGCTTATGAATTATTCCCGCAGCCTCCGGGAGGAGGAAGGGAGGGGGGGAGGGGGGGAGGGGGGTAGTAGTATGGTTGGGGAGGGGGTGGTCATCATCATCCCCCCACCCCCCCGGCCGCCTCCGCCCCACCTCACCTGCCCCTTTACCTGACCCTCCCCACTCCCCTCCCCTCTCTGGAAGGGTCGTTGGTTGCGTGTCGTCCCGGGTGGGGATGGGGCAGGAGGTGGGTGGGGGGGGAGGGGGGGATCGCTAGTTACTTGCTGGGTGGTTGGGGGAGGAGGGTCGTCTGCCCGTTGTGTGGGGGGTCGTGGAGGAGGTGGACGAGGGACCCCCGTTGTGTGGGGGGTCGTGAAGGTGGTGGACGAGAGACCCCCGTTGTGTAGGGGGTCGTGGAGGAGGTGGACAAGAGACCCCCGTTGTGTAGGGGGTCGTGGAGGAGGTGGACAAGGGACCCCCGTTGTGTAGGGGGTCGTGGAGGAGGTGGACGAGTGACCCCCGTTGTGTGGGGGGTCGTGGAGGAGGTGGACGAGTGACCCCCGTTGCTGTCATCAGTACCTTCATAAGTCATCAGTACCTTCATAAGTCATCAGTACCTTCATAAGTCATCAGTACCTTCATAAGTCATCAGTACCTTCATAAGTCATCAGTACCTTCATAAGTCACAAGTACCTTCATAAGTCATCAGTACCTTCATAAGTCATCAGTACCTTCATAAGTCATCAGTACCTTCATAAGTCATCAGTACCTTCATAAGTCATCAGTACCTTCATAAGTCATCAGTACCTTCATAAGTCATCAGTACCTTCATAAGTCATCAGTACCTTCATAAGTCATCAGTACCTTCATAAGTCATCAGTACCTTCATAAGTCATCAGTACCTTCATAAGTCATCAGTACCTTCATAAGTCATCAGTACCTTCATAAGTCATCAGTACCTTCATAAGTCATCAGTACCTTCATAAGTCATCAGTACCTTCATAAGTCATCAGTACCTTCATAAGTCATCAGTACCTTCATAAGTCATCAGTACCTTCATAAGTCATCAGTACCTTCATAAGTCATCAGTACCTTCATAAGTCATCAGTACCTTCATAAGTCATCAGTACCTTCATAAGTCATCAGTACCTTCATAAGTCATCAGTACCTTCATAAGTCATCAGTACCTTCATAAGTCATCAGTACCTTCATAAGTCATCAGTACCTTCATAAGTCATCAGTACCTTCATAAGTCATCAGTACCTTCATAAGTCATCAGTACCTTCATAAGTCATCAGTACCTTCATAAGTCATCAGTACCTTCATAAGTCATCAGTACCTTCATAAGTCATCAGTACCTTCATAAGTCATCAGTACCTTCATAAGTCATCAGTACCTTCATAAGTCATCAGTACCTTCATAAGTCATCAGTACCTTCATAAGTCATCAGTACCTTCATAAGTCATCAGTACCTTCATAAGTCATCAGTACCTTCATAAGTCATCAGTACCTTCATAAGTCATCAGTACCTTCATAAGTCATCAGTACCTTCATAAGTCATCAGTACCTTCATAAGTCATCAGTACCTTCATAAGTCATCAGTACCTTCATAAGTCATCAGTACCTTCATAAGTCATCAGTACCTTCATAAGTCATCAGTACCTTCATAAGTCATCAGTACCTTCATAAGTCATCAGTACCTTCATAAGTCATCAGTACCTTCATAAGTCATCAGTACCTTCATAAGTCATCAGTACCTTCATAAGTCATCAGTACCTTCATAAGTCATCAGTACCTTCATAAGTCATCAGTACCTTCATAAGTCATCAGTACCTTCATAAGTCATCAGTACCTTCATAAGTCATCAGTACCTTCATAAGTCATCAGTACCTTCATAAGTCATCAGTACCTTCATAAGTCATCAGTACCTTCATAAGTCATCAGTACCTTCATAAGTCATCAGTACCTTCATAAGTCATCAGTACCTTCATAAGTCATCAGTACCTTCATAAGTCATCAGTACCTTCATAAGTCATCAGTACCTTCATAAGTCATCAGTACCTTCATAAGTCATCAGTACCTTCATAAGTCATCAGTACCTTCATAAGTCATCAGTACCTTCATAAGTCATCAGTACCTTCATAAGTCATCAGTACCTTCATAAGTCATCAGTACCTTCATAAGTCATCAGTACCTTCATAAGTCATCAGTACCTTCATAAGTCATCAGTACCTTCATAAGTCACAAGTACCTTCATAAGTCATCAGTACCTTCATAAGTCATCAGTACCTTCATAAGTCATCAGTACCTTCATAAGTCATCAGTACCTTCATAAGTCATCAGTACCTTCATAAGTCATCAGTACCTTCATAAGTCATCAGTACCTTCATAAGTCATCAGTACCTTCATAAGTCATCAGTACCTTCATAAGTCATCAGTACCTTCATAAGTCATCAGTACCTTCATAAGTCATCAGTACCTTCATAAGTCATCAGTACCTTCATAAGTCATCAGTACCTTCATAAGTCATCAGTACCTTCATAAGTCATCAGTACCTTCATAAGTCATCAGTACCTTCATAAGTCATCAGTACCTTCATAAGTCATCAGTACCTTCATAAGTCATCAGTACCTTCATAAGTCATCAGTACCTTCATAAGTCATCAGTACCTTCATAAGTCATCAGTACCTTCATAAGTCATCAGTACCTTCATAAGTCATCAGTACCTTCATAAGTCATCAGTACCTTCATAAGTCATCAGTACCTTCATAAGTCATCAGTACCTTCATAAGTCATCAGTACCTTCATAAGTCATCAGTACCTTCATAAGTCATCAGTACCTTCATAAGTCATCAGTACCTTCATAAGTCATCAGTACCTTCATAAGTCATCAGTACCTTCATAAGTCATCAGTACCTTCATAAGTCATCAGTACCTTCATAAGTCATCAGTACCTTCATAAGTCATCAGTACCTTCATAAGTCATCAGTACCTTCATAAGTCATCAGTACCTTCATAAGTCATCAGTACCTTCATAAGTCATCAGTACCTTCATAAGTCATCAGTACCTTCATAAGTCATCAGTACCTTCATAAGTCATCAGTACCTTCATAAGTCATCAGTACCTTCATAAGTCATCAGTACCTTCATAAGTCATCAGTACCTTCATAAGTCATCAGTACCTTCATAAGTCATCAGTACCTTCATAAGTCATCAGTACCTTCATAAGTCATCAGTACCTTCATAAGTCATCAGTACCTTCATAAGTCATCAGTACCTTCATAAGTCATCAGTACCTTCATAAGTCATCAGTACCTTCATAAGTCATCAGTACCTTCATAAGTCATCAGTACCTTCATAAGTCATCAGTACCTTCATAAGTCATCAGTACCTTCATAAGTCATCAGTACCTTCATAAGTCATCAGTACCTTCATAAGTCATCAGTACCTTCATAAGTCATCAGTACCTTCATAAGTCATCAGTACCTTCATAAGTCATCAGTACCTTCATAAGTCATCAGTACCTTCATAAGTCATCAGTACCTTCATAAGTCATCAGTACCTTCATAAGTCATCAGTACCTTCATAAGTCATCAGTACCTTCATAAGTCATCAGTACCTTCATAAGTCATCAGTACCTTCATAAGTCATCAGTACCTTCATAAGTCATCAGTACCTTCATAAGTCATCAGTACCTTCATAAGTCATCAGTACCTTCATAAGTCATCAGTACCTTCATAAGTCACAAGTACCTTCATAAGTCATCAGTACCTTCATAAGTCATCAGTACCTTCATAAGTCATCAGTACCTTCATAAGTCATCAGTACCTTCATAAGTCATCAGTACCTTCATAAGTCATCAGTACCTTCATAAGTCATCAGTACCTTCATAAGTCATCAGTACCTTCATAAGTCATCAGTACCTTCATAAGTCACAAGTACCTTCATAAGTCATCAGTACCTTCATAAGTCATCAGTACCTTCATAAGTCATCAGTACCTTCATAAGTCATCAGTACCTTCATAAGTCATCAGTACCTTCATAAGTCATCAGTACCTTCATAAGTCATCAGTACCTTCATAAGTCATCAGTACCTTCATAAGTCATCAGTACCTTCATAAGTCATCAGTACCTTCATAAGTCATCAGTACCTTCATAAGTCATCAGTACCTTCATAAGTCATCAGTACCTTCATAAGTCATCAGTACCTTCATAAGTCATCAGTACCTTCATAAGTCATCAGTACCTTCATAAGTCATCAGTACCTTCATAAGTCATCAGTACCTTCATAAGTCATCAGTACCTTCATAAGTCATCAGTACCTTCATAAGTCATCAGTACCTTCATAAGTCATCAGTACCTTCATAAGTCATCAGTACCTTCATAAGTCATCAGTACCTTCATAAGTCATCAGTACCTTCATAAGTCATCAGTACCTTCATAAGTCATCAGTACCTTCATAAGTCATCAGTACCTTCATAAGTCATCAGTACCTTCATAAGTCATCAGTACCTTCATAAGTCATCAGTACCTTCATAAGTCATCAGTACCTTCATAAGTCATCAGTACCTTCATAAGTCATCAGTACCTTCATAAGTCATCAGTACCTTCATAAGTCATCAGTACCTTCATAAGTCATCAGTACCTTCATAAGTCATCAGTACCTTCATAAGTCATCAGTACCTTCATAAGTCATCAGTACCTTCATAAGTCATCAGTACCTTCATAAGTCATCAGTACCTTCATAAGTCATCAGTACCTTCATAAGTCATCAGTACCTTCATAAGTCATCAGTACCTTCATAAGTCATCAGTACCTTCATAAGTCATCAGTACCTTCATAAGTCATCAGTACCTTCATAAGTCATCAGTACCTTCATAAGTCATCAGTACCTTCATAAGTCATCAGTACCTTCATAAGTCATCAGTACCTTCATAAGTCATCAGTACCTTCATAAGTCATCAGTACCTTCATAAGTCATCAGTACCTTCATAAGTCATCAGTACCTTCATAAGTCACAAGTACCTTCATAAGTCATCAGTACCTTCATAAGTCATCAGTACCTTCATAAGTCATAATTATCTTCATAAGTCATCAGTTCCCTTATAAGTCATGAGTACCGTCATAAGTCATAAGTACCTTCATAAGTACCTTCATAAGTCAATAGTACCTTCATAAGTCATCAGTACCTTCATAAGTCATCAGTACCTTCATAAGTCATCAGTACCTTCATAAGTCATCAGTACCTTCATAAGTCATCAGTACCTTCATAAGTCACAAGTACCTTCATAAGTCATCAGTACCTTCATAAGTCCGTGGTGAGCCTCTCTCTCTCTCTCTCGTACAGAGGCCCCACAGATGGTCCGTGATGACCTACTCTCTCTCTCGTACAGATGCCCCACAGATGGTCCGTGATGACCCTCTCTCTCTCTCTCTCTCTCTCTCTCTCTCTCTCTCTCTCTCGCACAAAGGCCCCCACAGATGGTCCGTGATGACCCTCTCTCTCTCTCTCGCACAAAGGCCCCCACAGATGGTCCGTGATGACCCTCTCTCTCTCTCTCTTTCGCACAAAGGCCCCCACAGATGGTCCGTGATGACCCTCTCCCTCTCTCTCGCACAAAGGCCCCCACAGATGGTCCGTGATGACCCTCTCTCTCTCTCGCACAAAGGCCCCCACAGATGGTCCGTGATGACCCTCTCTCTCTCTCGCACAAAGGCCCCCACAGATGGTCCGTGATGACCCTCTCTCTCTCTCTCGCACAAAGGCCCCCACAGATGGTCCGTGATGACCCTCTCTCTCTCTCTCGCACAAAGGCCCCCACAGATGGTCCGTGATGACCCTCTCCCTCTCTCTCGCACAAAGGCCCCCACAGATGGTCCGTGATGACCCTCTCTCTCTCTCGCACAAAGGCCCCCACAGATGGTCCGTGATTGGCCCTTTCTGGCGTACCGTTCGTAGTCCAGGTCCGTGCGAATCTTTCACCGGGAGGAAAGACCAAACTAATGTCCTGACCTTTGACCTGACGCTTTAGGTCAAGGTCAAAGGGCGTGCCATCATCATCATCATACCTGGCGTACGTGTTCGAGTGCCACACTGCCGTGCTCAAGGGTCGTATCAAGGTGGACAAGGGTCGTATCAAGGTGGACAAGGGTCGTATCAAGGTGGACAAGGGTTGTATCAAGGTGGACAACGGTCGTATCAAGGTGGACAACGGTCGTATCAAGGTGGACAAGGGTCGTATCAAGGTGGACAAGGGTCGTATCAAGGTGGACAAGGATCGTATCAAGGTGGACAACGGTCGTATCAAGGTGGACAACGGTCGTATCAAGGTGGACAAGGGTCGTATCAAGGTGGACAAGGGTCGTATCAAGGTGGACAAGAGTTGTATCAAGGTGGACAAGGGTTGTATCAAGGTGGACAAGGGTCGTATCAAGGTGGACAAGGGTCATATCAGGTGGACAAGGGTCATATCAAGGTGGACAAGGGTCGTATCAAGGTGGACAAGGGTCGTATCAAGGTGGACCAGGGTCGTATCAAGGTGGACAAGGGTCGTATCAAGGTGAACAAGGGTCATATCAAGGTGGACAAGGGTCGTATCAAGGTGGACAAGGGTCGTATCAAGGAGGACAAGGGTCGTATCAAGGAGGACAAGGGTCGTATCAAGGTGGACAAGGGTTGTATCAAGGTGGACAAGGGTCGTATCAAGGTGGACAAGGGTCATATCAAGGTGGACAAGGGTCGTATCAAGGTGGACAAGGGTCGTATCAAGGTGGACAAGGGTCGTATCAAGGTGGACAAGGGTCGTATCAAGGTGGACAAGGGTCGTATCAAGGTGGACAAGGGTTGTATCAAGGTGGACAAGGGTCGTATCAAGGTGGACAAGGGTCGTATCAAGGTGGACAAGGGTCGTATCAAGGTGGACAAGAGGTGAACAAGTCTCTACTGATCTTCACTGTGACTTACGTCAGTCAGGGACAAGTCACTGACTGACGGCCACAAGTCACTGGTAGACTGCAGCTCCCGCGATTTCACTGCTGTCACTGCCTCCATCAACGTGCAGGTGTAAGCCACTGTTGCATTGACAATATTGATGAAGCCTCAGGTGTGGAGCCAGGGTTGTGGTGATGTACGTCAGGCGGGGGTTCAGGTGTGGAGCCAGGGTTGTGGTGATGTACGTCAGACGGGGGTTCAGGTGTGGAGCCAGGGTTGTGGTGATGTACGTCAGACGGGGGTTCAGGTGTGGAGCCAGGGTTGTGATGATTACGTCAGAGGGGCTTCAGGTGTGGAGCCAGGGTTGTGGTGATGTACATCAATACATCAGAGGGGGTTCAGGTGTGGAGCCAGGGTTGTTCTGATGTACATCAATACATCAGAGGGGGTTCAGGTGTGGAGCCAGGGTTGTTCTGATGTACATCAATACATCATAGGAGGTTCAGGTGTGGAGCCAGGGTTGTGGTGATGTACATCAATACATCAGAGGGGGTTCAGGTGTGGAGCCAGGGTTGTGGTAGTGACATCACGACAACCCTGGCTGATGTTTATGATGTCACACACCGGTGGGGCGAGAAGATGACCGTGGGGGGGGGGGGAATGGGGGGGTCATCGGGAAGGAGGGTAGCGGTGTGACACAGATGAGGGGTGAGGGAGGGAGGCTAGCGGTGTGACACAGGTGAGGGGTGAGGGAGGGAGGCTAGCGGTGTGACACAGGTGAGGGGTGAGGGAGGGAGGCTAGCGGTGTGACACAGGTGAGGGGTGAGGGAGGGAGGCTAGCGGTGTGACACAGGTGAGGGGTGAGGGAGTGAGGCTAGTGGTGTGACACAGGTGAGGGGTGAGGGAGGGAGGGAGGGTAGCGGTGTGACACAGGTGAGGGGTGGAGGAGGGAGGGAGGCTAGCGGTGTGACACAGGTGAGGGGTGAGGGAGGGAGGCTCGCAGTGTGACACAGGTGAGGGGTGAGGGAGGGAGGCTAGCGGTGTGACACAGGTGAGGGGTGGAGGAGGGAGGGAGGCTAGCGGTGTGACACAGGTGAGGGGTGAGGGAGGGAGGCTAGCGGTGTGACACAGGTGAGGGGTGGAGGAGGGAAGAAGGCTAGCGGTGTGACACAGGTGAGGGGTGGAGGAGGGAGGCTAGCGGTGTGACACAGGTGAGGGGTGAGGGAGTGAGGCTAGTGGTGTGACACAGGTGAGGGGTGAGGGATGGAGGCTAGCGGTGTGACACGTGAGGGGGTGGCAGGCTGACCGATCAATTCCTGCCGCATGACATGACTGGCTAATAGTTGTCTGGTGCATGACCCAACCGCGTGGCAACCTCGCATGACCCACACATTCCTCCCAGCTTCCCCTCCCCCTCCTTTTATCCCTCCCTCCCTTCCCTTCCCTTCCCTTCCCACCGGACCTATTGCTCCCGGGGACCTCACAGACGAATCCCAGACGCTGACAGCCTCACCTCTCGTAGCTAGAACGCCCATAAGGTGCCCAGATACAAGTCATCAACCCACGGAACCGAACACAGAAATGGGTCCTAGACGGGCTTGGGAGAGCTTATCGAACGAAAACGTGCGGAGAGTCGCGCGGACGTGTGGCAACACCGAGGCCGGCCTAACCTGACCGCGCGCGCGCGCCACCGATGAAAATTTGAAGGTTTCGTGTCCCGCTTTTCTTCCCAAACAGGTTAATAAATGATGGCAGAGGTTAAATACGCTAATGTATTCCCTGTTTGGCTGTGTCAGGTCCTGGTGATATTGGTTCATTGTCTGGGTCCTGAGGTGGTGAAGCTGGTGAGGTGGTGAGGTGGTGATGCTGAGGGTGAGGTGTGTGTGTGTGTGTGCCTGCCTGATGGAGCTCCGGGCCAGCTTTGGTGTGGTGGTGGTCCGTCCTGGTGATGCTGGCTTGTGTGTCTCTCTCTTGGTGATGTGGTCTGTCCTGGTGTGACGTTGGAGAGTGATCTTGGTGATGTGGTCTGTCCTGGTGATGTTGGAGAGTGATCTTGGTGATGTGGTCTGTCCTGGTGATGTTGGATAGTGATCTTGGTGATGTGGTCTGTCCTGGTGTGACGTTGGAGAGTGATCTTGGTGATGTGGTCTGTCCTGGTGATGTTGGAGAGTGATCTTGGTGATGTGGTCTGTCCTAGTCATGCAGATGGGTATATCTTGGTGATGTGGTCTGTCCTGGTGATGTTGGAGAGTGATCTTGGTGATGTGGTCTGTCATGGTGATGTTGGAGAGTGATCTTGGTGATGTGGTCTGTCCTGGTGATGTTGGTGAGTGATCTTGGTGATGTGGTCTGTCCTTGTGTGACGTTGGAGAGTGATCTTGGTGATGTGGTCTGTCCTGGTGATGTTGGAGAGTGATCTTGGTGATGTGGTCTGTCATGGTGATGTTGGAGAGTGATCTTGGTGATGTGGTCTGTCCTAGTCTTGCAGATGGGTATATCTTGGTGATGTGGGATGTTCTGGTGATGCTGGTGAGTGTATGCTGATAATGTGGTATGTCCTGGTGATGCGAGAGACTGTATCTTAGTGATGTGTCCTCTCTCAGTGGTACTAGACAATGCCTCATGGTGATGCAGGCACTATGGTAATATTGCAACATATGCTGCGATGATGGTGTAGTATATGCTGTCTTAATGATTTACCACATACCTTAGTAACTGTGTGGCATATACCTCTGTCATGCTGTGACATATACCATGGTAATGTTGTGGCATATGATATAGTAATGCTTTAGCATGTATCATGGTAATGTTGTGGCATATATCATGGTAATGCTGTCATATACCATGGTAATGCTGTCATATATCATGGTAATACTGTGGCATATATCATGGTAATACTGTGGCATATATCATGGTAATGCTGGCATATATCATGGTAATGCTGTGGCATATATCATGGTAGTACTGTGGCATATATCATGGTAATGCTGTCATATATCATGGTAATACTGTGGCATATATCATGGTAATGCTGTCATATATTATGGTAATACTGTCATATACCATGGTAATGCTGTCATATATCATGGTAATACTGTGGTATATATCATGGTAATGCTGTCATATATTATGGTAATACTGTCATATACCATGGTAATGTCATATATCATGGTAATACTGTGGCATATATCATGGTAATGCTGTCATATATCATGGTAATGCTGGCATATATCATGGTAATGCTGTGGCATATATCATGGTAGTACTGTGGCATATACCATGGTAATGCTGTCATATATCATGGTAATACTGTGGCATGTATCATGGTAATGCTGTCATATATCATAGTAATGCTGTGGCATATATCATGGTAATGCTGTGGCATGTATCATGGTAATGCTGTCATATATCATAGTAATGCTGTCATATATCATGGTAATATTGTGGCATATATCATGGTAATGCTGTCATATATCATAGTAATGCTGTGGCATATATCATGGTAATGCTGTGGCATGTATCATGGTAATGCTGTCATATATCATAGTAATGCTGTGGCATATATCATGGTAATGCTGGTATATACCATGGTAATACTGTCATATATCATTGGGAGATGGTATGGTAATGCTGACGTGTGCTACATTTGTATCGTGGAGTTATATATATATATATATATATATATATATATATATATATATATATATATATATATATATATATATATATATATGGACACACACACGGAACAATGGGCTGGTAATGATGGGCGAAGGGACAACATGTGTAGCGTGATACGATAATTTGACAAAACCGCGGGAGCGGGGTTCGAACCCCCCAACACACACACACATACACACAAAACTGTCACAGTTGTTTTATTGACGTGAACATCGCACAGGTGTAGTGTTGAGCGGGTTCGAATCCCACAATCGTCACAGATGTTTTATGGATGTGAACACCGCACAGATGTAGTGTTTGTGGTGGGGGTCGAACCCCGCCCCCCCTCACACACACACACACACACACACGCACTTCTTGGCGCGTTCGTGCAGCCGTGCGTCCACGGACCGGACCAACACGTACGTGGGGGTTCGAACCCAGTGCTTTAGTATTCCCTGATGTGGGACTGTGGTTAGTGCACGTATGAACACCCTTAATTGTTAACCCCTTGAACAGCAGCGAACGATCCAGGTACACGACGGTACGTACCCTCGAGCAAGACGGTACGATCCAGGTGCACCACGGTACGTACCCTCGAGCAAGACGGTACGATCCAGGTACACGACGGTACGTACCCTCGAGCAAGACGGTACGATCCAGGTGCACGACGGTACGTACCCTCGAGCAAGACGGTACGATCCAGGTGCAAGACGGTACGTACCCTCGAGCAAGACGGTACGATCCAGGTACACTACGGTACGTACCCTCGAGCAAGACGGTACAATCCAGGTGCACGACGGTATGTACCCAGGAGCAAGACGGTACAATCCAGGTGCACTATGGTACGTACCCTCGAGCAAGACGGTACGATTTTGGCATTAGTAGGGTCGCCATATCCATGAACTGTGTTCTCTCGTGCTCCAGAGTCATAGAGTCGTGCACTAGGGTTGTAGAGTCGTGCTCTAGGGTTGTAAAGTCGTGCTCTAGGGTTGTAAAGTCGTGCTCTAGGGTTGTAGAGTCGTGCTCTAGGGTTGTAGACTCGTGCTCTAGGGTCGTAAAGGCGTGCTTTAGGGTTGTAAAGTCGTACTCAAGAGTCGTAGAGTTGTGTTCAAGGGTCGTGCCCTCGTATTCAAGGATCGTAACGTTGTGCACAAATCTTTAACCTTTCGACTCTAGGGTCGTACCCCTCGTACTCATAGGTCGTGCCGTCGTACTCATGGATCGTACAGTCATACTCAAGGGTCGTACCGTCGTAGTCAAAGGTCGTACCGTCGTACTCATGGGTCGTACCACCTCGTACTCATGGGTCGTATCCCTCGTACTCATGGGTCGCACCCCTCGTACTCATGGGTCGTACCCCTCGTACTCATGGGTCGTATCGTCATATTCAAGGGTCGCACCGTCGTGGGCAAAGGTCTCACCCTTGTACTCAAGGGTCGTAGGGTCGTAGCTAGAGGGTTTAAAGTTCCGACTAAGACGACCTCTTGTGTAGATTGGACGCCAGTGGTTGTGTACACCTGTTACATGGCAGGTGTGTCAACAGGTGTGTGTCTGTACCGGTGTACCTGAGGATGAGAGGCAGGTGTTTGATCTGCAGTGGCGAGGATCTGAGATGAATGAGGCGGTGTGTGAGCCCACTGTAGATGAGGCGCTGTGTGGGCCCACTGTAGATGAAACGACGTATGGGCCCACTGTAGATGAGGCGCTGTGTGGGCCCACTGTAGATGAAACGATGTATGGGCCCACTGTAGATGAGGCGCTGTGTGGGCCCACTTTAGATGAAACGACGTATGGGCCCACTGTAGATGAGGCGATGTGTGGGCCCACTGTAGATGAGGCGATGTGTGGGCCCACTGTAGAGGAGGCAATGTGTGGACCCCACTCTGAGTGAGGTGGTGTGTGGGCCCCACTTTGAGTGCGACAGTGTGTGGGCCCCACCGTAGATGAGACGGTGTGTGGGCCCCAGTGTAGATGAGACGGTGTGTGGGCCACATTGTAGATGAGACAGTGTGTGGGCCACACTGTAGATGAGATGGTGTGTGGGCCCCACTGTAGAGGAGGCGGTGTGTGGGGCCCCACCGTAGATGAGACGGTGTGTGGGCTCCACCGTAGAGGAGGCGGTGTGTGGGGCCCCACCGTAGATGAGACGGTGTGTGGGGCCCCACACTCTTGCTTGAGTTAGGCGATATGATGGGGGCCCCCCTCCCTCCCTCTCCATCACCAGATAATTAAGTTAACCTCCACCCAACATTATCAATATCCCACACACACACACACACACACACACACACACACACACACACACACACACACACACACACACACACACACACACCCTCCTCCATACTTATCATTGACTGATTATTGATAAATATTGTCATTTATCAGATTATCCTGGGTGGACGGGCTGGAGACAACACCGCCCCCCCGCTGGAGGAGGAGGAGGAGGGTCTGTATATCTCCTTTGTTAAGGTCTAGATCGAAGAAGTGAAAGATATTTTGATTTTCTCAAAGAATAAAAAATATATTTATATCGAAGGTTTTGTGGACGAATCGTTCTGGTAACAGTGTTGTTGTTCATTACTGTTGTACACAGTTTATTCATGGTTCTGTGTCACCTTGAACACGACGGTACGACCCTTGAGCACGACGGTATGACCCTTGAGCACGACGGTACGACCCTTGAGCACGATGGTACGACCCTTGAGCACGACGGTACGACCCTTGAGCACGACGGTACGACCCTCGAGCACGACGGTACGATCCTTGAGCACGACGGTACGACCCTTGAGTTTCACAGTCTGTCCATACGATCGTACTGTGTAGTTTAAATCCTTACACCTGCAGGAGCGTGTATTATATGGTCAGGGGTCCTGCAGGAGGGTGAGGGTGAGGGTGGGTGAGGTTTGGGCTCCTGCAGGAGGGTGAGGGTGGGTGAGATCCGGGTCCTGCAGGAGGGTGAGGGTGAGGGTGGATGAGGTCTGGGCTCCTGCAGGAGGGTCGTGGTGAGGGTGGGTGAGGTCTGGGCTCCTGCAGGAGGGTGAGTGTAGCCTCCTGCAGGAGGGTGAGGGTGGGTGAGGCGAGAGGTGCGCTACAGACGTCCTGATCCAGCCAGGTATCGGCCATCGTCTCGTCTGCCTGGGCCCGGCCCATGGTCCCATCCTCACAGGTGTACACACATCCATCATCCTCCGCCACCCCACCTCACCCCACCCCTGTCCGCCCTCCGCCTCCCTCCTGCTCCACCTCCACCTATTTTCCTCCCACTCAAGTCGCCACCAACACCACTACTCACCTTAGCTTCACAGGACCACCCACTGTAGCTGTATAGTGCCACCCACCGTAGCTTCACAGGGTCACCCACTGTAACTGTATAGTGCCACCCACCGTAGCTTCACAGGGCCACCCACTGTAACTGTATAGTGCCACCCACCGTAGCTTCACAGGGCCACCCACCGTAACTTCACAGGGCCATCCAGTAAGGCTTCTCAGGGCCACCTGTACAGATGTATGGTGCATGGTGTACAGATGTATGGTGCATGGTGTACAGATGTATGGTGCATGGTGTACAGATGTATGGTGCATGGTGTACAGATGTATAGTGTATGGTGTACAAATGTATGGTGCATGGTGTACAGATGTATGGTGCATGGTGTACAGATGTATGGTGCATGGTGTACAGATGTATAGTGTATGGTGTACAAATGTATGGTGCATGGTGTACAGATGTATGGTGCATGGTGTACAGATGTATGGTGTAGGATTTTATGAATGTGAATGGTTCCCTAGATGCGTGTTGATTATATATCCCTGATGTGTGTGTGTGTGTGTGTGTGTGTGTGTGTGTGTGGTGGTTTAGGAAGGAAGTTAATTAAAGTAACGTAAAAATTGTTCATTGTATTCCATGTTCTTTCGTCCGTCCCGTCATATGTCCATTTTGTGTTGCTTCCCCTTAACCTTACCTCAAGTGGTTGCCCCGGGGCGAGGACGCTGGGGTAACGTGTTACCCGGTGGTGAGGAGGGGCAGGGCGCGCCCGTAGCGTCATCAGGAGTGATGGTGGAGGGTGAGTGGGTAGGTCGCCTTGTACCTGGTACAAGTTGAATCTCTCCTGCCACAGACGCCAGGCCAGTCATGGGTCATGTTATCATATGGGATCATGTCAATAAATGTCAACATATAGGGTCATGTCAACATTGTGTTTTTCCTTTATTCACGTAAAGACGACAGTGTAGTAGTTAAGCCAGAGCCATTCCAAGCCAGTAAATGATGGTTGGATAAGTTTATGCGTAAAGGTATGATTGACCATCAGGTCTGGTCATGGCCTGTGGCTCAGGAACATTGCACTCGTGTGGTGCAGTCATCAGGTAACCGTCTACTACCCTTTTTGGCCGGGTTTATTTTCCCTAGCGCCACAACGATTGCCTTGTGTATTTCCCCAGTGTTGGTAAGTGAGTGTTGCTGTCTAGACAACGTGGGAGTGTGTTGTGAGGGAGTGTGTTACCTGAGTGGCGTCGTCTGCTTACAAGATGTGAGGGGTCGTGTTTCCCACCTCGCCCAGGGGATACGAACGTGGTGTGTGGCTCACTGGTTACGTCCGACCTCCGCTCTGATTCAGGTGGAAGGTGTACATGTTGATGATTGGCTTGGGGGGGTAATACGGGATAACGATTGTGGAGGCGTGGTGGTGTTGAACTACATGTTAACCTGGGACGTGGGCATTACCGAGTGGGACGTGACCATGACACACACCCCCCCATATGATAACATGACCTCCGTATGTTGACATGACTCCATATGTTGACATGACCCCATTTATTGACATGATCTCATATGATAACATAACCTCCGTATGTTGACATGACCCCATATGTTGACATGACACCATTTATTGACCTGACCCCATATGATAACATGACCTCCGTATGTTGACATGACCCCATATGTTGACATGACCCCATTTATTGACATGATCCCATATGATAACATGACCTCCGTATGTTGACATGATCCCATATGTTGACATGACCCCATTTATTGACATGATCTCATATGATAACATCACCTCCGTATGTTGACATGACCCCATATGTTAAAATAACACTCTCTTCCATTTCTTGACATGATCCCATGCCCTATATGTTACTCTGCCCCCCCCCCATATATGTCGACATGACAGACACCCCCACCCCCCAATCATATGTTCCCATGACCCCCCACCCTCACATAAGTTGACACCCCCCCTCCCTCATTCCACACTCGTACCTGGGATTCGAACCCCCCCTTTTTTTTTTGTTATTTCCCTCAATTAATCAGCAGCCAGCAGATTAGACAAAGTTGTAAAAGCTGAACCATTATGGCGTGTGATGCATAATTGTATACATTATCAATAATGCATTATTGAAACATACCAATTTAACGACAGTTATTTGGGATTATTTATTTATTTATCTTTTTTTTCACCTGTATTTTTAAAGTGTTAAGCGTGGATGCGATGCTCATATGTTGCATAGTCGGTTACAGACCTGTAAGTGCATCGTAACGTAATGTTTTTGTGTTTACCGTCAACCAGGTACGGTACGCTGGGCCACGTACTGCTCTTTTGTACACTAGTGTACCTGCCAGTGACCAGTGTACTGTGTACCACAGTATAGCTGCCAGTGACCAGTGTACTGTGCACCACAGTATACCTGCCAGTGACCAGTGTACTGTGTACCACAGTATAGCTGCCAGTGACCAGTGTACTGTGTACCACAGTATAGCTGCCAGTGACCAGTGTACTGTGCACCACAGTATACCTGCCAGTGACCAGTGTACTGTGTACCACAGTATACCTGCCAGTGACCAGTGTACTCCTGAGCTGTGTACCACAGTATACCTGCCAGTGACCAGTGTACTGTGTACCACAGTATACCTGCCAGTGACCAGTGTATTGTGTACCACAGTATACCTGCCAGTGACTAGTGTACTGTGTACCACAGTATACCTGCCAGTGACCAGTGTACTGTGTACCACAGTGTACCTACCAGTGACCAGTGTACTGTGTACCACAGTATACCTGCCAGTGACCACTGTACTGTGTACCACAGTATACCTGCCAGTGACCACTGTACTGTGTACCACAGTATACCTGCCAGTGACCAGTGTACTCCTGAACTGTGTACCACAGTGTACCTGCCAGTGACCAGTGTACTACTGACCTGTGTACCACAGTGTACCTGCCAGTGTACTCCTGAGCTGTGTACCACAGTGTACCTGCTAGTGTCCAGTGCACTCCTGACCTGTGTACCACAGTGTACCTGCCAGTGTACTCCTGACCTGTGTACCACAGTGTATTGGACAATCACATGTTTACCAAATGGCGTCCTAGCTTCGTCTCTTCGATGTATATCAACTGACTGTTACATTTCTCTCTTGTGTCTCCCCCTGATGATGTGATTATTACACGAAAGTGCACTTGGGAACTTATCGTGTTTCATTTTCCTCATGGACTCATAAGAATATCTTGATCACGCGCAAAATTGTGATCCTTTCCAATATATATATATATATATATATATATATATATATATATATATATATATATATATATATATATATATATATATATATATATATATATGTGTGTGTGTGTGTGTATATATATATATATATATATATATATATATATATATATATATGTGTGTGTGTGTGTGTGTGTGTGTGTGTGTGTGTGTTTTAATGAGATGGGGTTGACTAGGGGCGTGTATTTGCCCCGTACCACCTCAGCTTACAAAACAAAATGACGGCTCCACACACTGTCATCAACCATGAGAGAACCACTAGGGGATGTTCAGTGGGGGGGAGGAGGAGCGTGGTGATGGAGGTGCAGTGGGATGTTCAGTGGGGGGAGGAGGAGCGTGATGGAGGTGCAGTGGGATGTTCAGTGGTGGGAGAGGAGGAGCGTGATGGAGGTGCAGTGGGATGTTCAGTGGTGGGAGAGGGGTGATGGAGGTGCAATGGGATGTTCAGTGGGTGGGAGGAGGAGCGTGATGGTGGTGATGGAGGTGCAGTGGGATGTTCAGTGGGGAGAGGAGGGTGGTGGAGGTGCAGTGGGATGTTCAGTGGTGGGAGAGGAGGTTATTAGAATGAGGAATGAGTGAGTAGTGAAGAGTGTGAGGGGGGTGTATGAGGACCTCTGGTGGTGAGATGTTCAGTTAAGGGAAGATCGCTTGCCCTCTGACCCCTCCAGTAACCCTCTACCCCCCCTCCCATCATGTCCTCCCCAATCCCTTCCTCTCCACCCTCCGACCAGTCCCCCCAACTCCCCAAGGTCCCCCTGACACATCTCCCTCCCCAGACTCGTCTTTGTCACCCCGTATGTTCCATCCGTCCTCCGTTTTCTCTCATCTTCTTCCTCATGTCTCCTCCTCCTCCTCCTCCCCCTCCTCCTCCTTCTCTCCTCCTCCTCCTCCTCTTCCTCTTCCTCTTCCTCTTCCTCCTCCTCCTCCTCCTCCTCCTCCTCCTCCTCCTCCTCCTCCTCATTACTGCTCCACTGCTCTCCCTTCTCCTCACACCTCACCTGTTACTCTCCCATCCTCTGCCTTCTCCTCTCCCCTCACCTGTTCCACTCTTCTCCTCGCCCCTTACCTCTTACTCTCCCCTCCTCTCCCCTCACCTGTTGCTCTCCTCTCCTATCCCTTCTCCCCACCCCTCACCCGCCCCTCTCACATGTCCCCCTCCTTGCCCATCGTTTTACCATCACTACAAATCCCCCTTCCCCCCCCACCCCCTTTCCCTCCCCAGTCATCTCGTTGCCTCTCCTCATCTCCCACATCCACTATACTCCCCACCCTCACTACGCTCCCCACCCTCACTACTCTCCCCACCCTCACTACCCTCGCCGCTCCCCACCTGCCTCTTATCTCTTCTTTCTCTTATTCTTTTGTTCCTCTTCTTACCTCCCCTCACCCCCCCCCCTCTTTCCACCACTAATCACCCCACGTCCCTTTCTTCTCCCCTGTCCCTCCCTCCCCAACTTGCAACCTTCACCCCCTACTCGTCCCCCCTCTTCGTCTCCCTCCTCCCGTACTTTCGCACTCTTCCCGCACTCGCCACCTCTCCTCCATCTAGCTCCCCATCCCTGTTATTCACCCCTGACTCTCCCCCCCCTCTCTCCCCTTTGCTCGCCCCTCTCCCTCCACCTCCCGCCTCCTTTATCCCCACTTGTCTCCTCCCCTTCCCCGACTCATCATCTTCCTCCTCCTCCTCCTCCTCCTCCTCCCCAACTCCCCCAACTCCCCACCCCATTCCCTCCTCTCCCCACCCACCAGCACCCGTCGTGACAGCCACATCCCCCCCCCTCTCCAACCCTCCCCCTCTTCAAGACCATAATTAAACACAATGAATGTGCGAGAAGAGTCAGTGTGATAAGCTGGCCATAACTGTGTTGTGCAGGTGGTGCTCTGCCTCCTGGGCCTGCCTCCCACCTACCAGCTGCTGTCATACCCAACGTCTCCCATACCAGCTGCTGTCATACCCAGCCTCCCCCCTTACCAGCTGGTGCGATACCCAGCCTCCTGGACCTCCCTACCAGCTGGTGTGATACCCAGCCCCCTGGACCTCCCTACCGGCTGGTGTGATACCCAGCCCCCTGGACCTCCCTACCAGCTGGTGTGATACCCAGCCCCCTGGACCTCCCTACCAGCTGGTGTGATACCCAGCCCCCTGGACCTCCCTACAAGCTGGTGTGATACCCAGCCCCCTGGACCTCCCTACAAGCTGGTGTGATACCCAGCCTCCTGGACCTCCCTACCAGCTGGTGTGATACCCAGCCCCCTGGACCTCCCTACCAGCTGGTGTGATACCCAGCCCCCTGGACCTCCCTACCAGCTGGTGTGATACCCAGCCCCCTGGACCTCCCTACCAGCTGGTGTGATACCCAGCCCCCTGGACCTCCCTACCAGCTGGTGTGATACCCAGCCCCCTGGACCTCCTTACAAGCTGGTGTGATACCCAGCCCCCTGGACCTCCCTACCAGCTGGTGTGATACCCAGCCTCCTGGACCTCCCTACCAGCTGGTGTGATACCCAGCCCCCTGGACCTCCCTACCAGCTGGTGTGATACCCAGCCCCCTGGACCTCCCTACCAGCTGGTGTGATACCCAGCCCCCTGGACCTCCCTACCAGCTGGTGTGATACCCAGCCTCCTGGACCTCCCTACCAGCTGGTGTGATACCCAGCCCCCTGGACCTCCCTACCAGCTGGTGTGATACCCAGCCCCCTGGACCTCCCTACCAGCTGGTGTGATACCCAGCCCCCTGGACCTCCCTACCAGCTGGTGTGATACCCAGCCCCCTGGACCTCCCTACAAGCTGGTGTGATACCCAGCCCCCTGGACCTCCCTACCAGCTGGTGTGATACCCAGCCCCCTGGACCTCCCTACCGGCTGGTGTGATACCCAGCCTCCCCCTTACCAGCTGGTGCGATACCCAGCCTCCCCCTTACCAGCTGGTGTGATACCCAGCCTCCCCCTTACCAGCTGGTGCGATACCCAGCCTCCCCCTTACCAGCTGGTGCGATACCCAGCCTCCCCCTTACCAGCTGGTGCGATACCCAGCCTCCCCCTTACCAGCTGGTGTGATACCCAGCCTCCCCCTTACCAGCTGGTGCGATACCCAGCCTCCCCCTTACCAGCTGGTGCGATACCCAGCCTCCCCCCTTACCAGCTGGTGCGATACCCAGCCTCCCCCTTACCAGCTGGTGTGATACCCAGCCTCCCCCTTACCAGCTGGTGTGGTAACCAGCCTCCCTTTACCAGCTGGTGCTCCTTAGACTCCTTCCTGCCAGCCGCTGTGATACCCAGACACCACCCATCCAACTGGTGTACCACAGCCTCCTTCCTGCCAGCTGGTGTTCCCAACCTCCTCCTCTACCTTCCAGATGGTGCTTTATTTTTCCTGTCCGGCAGATGGTAACCCCTCTGCCACGTGGCATGTGTTGCTGCCCTGATTGCTTTCAGCCAGCTGAAGACACCCCCTTCCCGCCCGCCCCCCGCCTTACCAGATGGTATTTCAGATGGTATTTCTTTGTCTCATTTCATTCAGATGGCATTGCTCAAACCTCGTACCTACCTGGTAGCTGGTGGTGGTGCTGCTGGCATAGCTCAACCAGCTGGCTCTTCTGCTGCCTCGTCACTGCTAGCTGGTGGTCTCCATCTGTCCCATATGCCTCCCAGCTGGTGCAATTATTGCCTTACCTCAAGATAGATGCATTAGCAGTGGATGAGGTGATGACCCTCGCTAGGTGACCTTGACGTGGGGGTGACCTTCGCTAGGTGACCTTGACGTGGGGATGACCTTCGCTAGGTGACCTGGACGTGGGGGTGACCCTCGCTAGGTGACCTTGACGTGGGGGTGACCTTCGCTAGGTGACCTTGACGTGGGGGTGACCCTCGCTAGGTGACCTTGACGTGGGGGTGACCCTCGCTAGGTGACCTTGACGTGGGGGTGACCCTTCGCTAGGTGACCTTGACGTGGGGGTGACCCTCGCTAGGTGACCTTGACGTGGGGGTGACCCTCGCTAGGTGACCTTGACGTGGGGGTGACCTTCGCTAGGTGACCTTGACGTGGGGGTGACCTTCGCTAGGTGACCTTGACGTGGGGGGTGACCTTCGCTAGGTGACCTTGACGTGGGGGTGACCTTCGCTAGGTGACCTTGACGTGGGGGTGACCCTCGCTAGGTGACCTTGACGTGGGGGTGACCCTCGCTAGGTGACCTTGACGTGGGGGTGACCTTCGCTAGGTGACCTTGACGTGGGGGTAACCCTCGCTAGGTGACCTTGACGTGGGGGTGACCCTCGCTAGGTGACCTTGACGTGGGGGTGACCCTCGCTAGGTGACCTTGACGTGGGGGTGACCCTCGCTAGGTGACCTTGACGTGGGGGTGACCCTCGCTAGGTGACCTTGACGTGGGGGTGACCTTCGCTAGGTGACCTTGACGTGGGGGTGACCCTCGCTAGGTGACCTGGACGTGGGGGTGACCCTCGCTAGGTGACCTTGACGTGGGGGTGACCTTCGCTAGGTGACCTTGACGTGGGGGTGACCCTCGCTAGGTGACCTGGACGTGGGGGTGACCCTCGCTAGGTGACCTTGACGTGGGGGTGACCTTCGCTAGGTGACCTTGACGTGGGGGTGACCCTCGCTAGGTGACCTGGACGTGGGGGTGACCCTCGCTAGGTGACCTTGACGTGGGGGTGACCCTCGCTAGGTGACCTTGACGTGGGGGTGACCCTCGCTAGGTGACCTTGACGTGGGGGTGACCCTCGCTAGGTGACCTTGACGTGGGGGGTGACCCTCGCTAGGTGACCTTGACATGGGGGTGACCCTCGCTAGGTGACCTGGACGTGGGGGTGACCTTGACGTGGGGGTGACCTTCGCTAGGTGACCTTGACGTGGGGGTGACCTTCGCTAGGTGACCTTGACGTGGGGGTGACCTTCTCTAGGTGACCTTGACGGGGGGTGACCTTCGCTAGGTGACCTTGACGTGGGGGTGACCCTCGCTAGGTGACCTTGACGTGGGGGGTGACCCTCGCTAGGTGACCTTGACGTGGGGGTGACCTTCGCTAGGTGACCTTGACGTGGGGGTGACCCTCGCTAGGTGACCTTGACGTGGGGGTTACCTTCGCTAGGTGACCTTGACGTGGGGGTGACCCTCGCTAGGTGACCTTGACGTGGGGGGTGACCCTCGCTAGGTGACCTGGACGTGGGGGGTGACCTTCACTAGGTGACCTTGACATGGGGGTGACCTTCGCTAGGTGACCTTGACGTGGGGGTGACCTTCGCTAGGTGACCTGGACGTGGGGGGTGATCCTCGCTATGTGACCTGGACGTGGGGGTGACCTTCGCTAGGTGAACTTGACGTGGGGGTGACCCTCGCTAGGTGATCCTCGCTAGGTGACCTTGACGTGGGAGTGACCCTCGCTAGGTGACCTTGACTTAAGGGTTGCGACCCCCGCTAGGTGACCTTGACATGGGGATGACCCTTCGCTAGGTGACCTTGACGTGGGGGTGACCCTCGCTAAGTGACCCTCGCTAAGTGACCCTCGCTAGGTGACCCTCGCTAAGTGACCCTCGCTATATGACCTTGACTTAGGGGCGACACCCCCGCTAGGTGACCTCAGCGTGGGGTTGTGACCCCCTCCCCCCCCTCAGGTAGGTGACCTCGGCCGTGTATGTTGGCCACAACCACACACGGTACCTCCGCTGGGTAAGGCCAGGTTGAGGGTTCGTCACTCACATCTACCAACAGCAATGCCTCATCAGCGAACAGTGACCGACTTGCCTCTCTCGCCCCACACACCCCCACACACCCCCACACCTCCAGCAGACTACATAAAAGACTACAATATCAAAGAAGAAATACAATAAACACCTTTTTTTTTAATTTTGTAATGTTTGGTGCACGTCGTCTGTAGCCCAGGTGCCGAACATATAAGGTTCCCAGGTATACATACATATATATATATATACATATATATATATATATATATATATATATACATATATATATATATATATATATATATATATATATATACATATATACGTACGTCTCCTCTGCCGGAACTTATGAAGAACCACGTATATGTATATCCTACACTGTATGTGGGGCAAGGTGACTTTAGATAGACAGGTGTGTGAGGCAAGGTGACTTTAGATAGACAGGTGTGTGGGGCAAGGTGATTTTGGATAGACAGGTGTGTGGGGCAAGATGACTTTAGATAGACAGGTGTGTGGGGCAAGGTGACTTTAGATAGACAGGTGTGTGAGGCAAGGTGACTTTAGATAGACAGGTGTGTGAGGCAAGGTGACTTTAGATAGACAGGTATGTGGGGCAAGGTGACTTTAGATAGACAGGTGTGTGAGGCAAGGTGACTTTAGATAGACTGGTGTGTGGGGCAAGGTGACTTTAGATAGACAGGTGTGTGGGGCAAGGTGACTTTAGATAGACAGGTGTGTGGGGCAAGGTGACTTTAGATAGACAGGTGTGTGAGGCAAGATGACTTTAGATAGACAGGTGTGTGGGGCAAGGTGACTTTAGACAGACAGGTGTGTGGGGCAAGGTGACTTTAGATAGACAGGTGTGTGGGGCAAGGTGACTTTAGATAGACAGGTGTGTGGGGCAAGGTGACTTTAGATAGACAGGTGTGTGGGGCAAGATGACTTTAGATAGACAGGTGTGTGGGGCAAGGTGACTTTAGACAGACAGGTGTGTGGGGCAAGGTGACTTTAGACAGACAGGTGTGTGGGGCAAGGTGACTTTAGACAGACAGGTGTGTGGGGCAAGGTGACTTTAGACAGACAGGTGTGTGGGGCAAGGTGACTTTAGACAGACAGGTGTGTGGGGCAAGGTGACTTTAGACAGACAGGTGTGTGGGGCAAGGTGACTTTAGACAGACAGGTGTGTGGGGCAAGGTGTGTCGACCCACTACGTCACCCACTACGTCACCCACTGCGTCACCCACTACGTCACTACGTCCCCAGGGAAGACGAGGGTAGGACCTTCCTCCCTCCCCACCATCCCCTTCCATTGTCTATTCCTCCCTCTGACCTCCCCTCCCACCTCCCCTCCCATCTGTCCACACCTTCCTCAGCAGGTCCTGGAGGGGGAAGGGGAGAGGGGACATTATAGACATACCCCCCGCTACCTTGCTAATGTGGGAGACAGCGACCAAGTATGATAAAATAAATAAAAAAAAAAAAAAAAAATATATATATATATATATATATATATATATATATATATATATATATATATATATATATATATATATATATACATATATATATATATATATATATATATATATATATATATATATATATATATATATATATATATTTGTATATATATATATGTATATATATATATATACAAATATATATATATATATATATATATATATATATATAAATTGCTACTTGGAACAATAGCGTGGGCGACGCTGCCTCGTCTCCACCCATACAAACTATTTTTATATTCCTCCCCCCCTCCCTCCCTCCCTCCCTCCCTCCCCCTCCCTCCCTCCCCTCCCCTCCCCTCAGGGGATCCCCAACCTGTATACATGTACCAAGCTCATTTGCATAATCACACAATGATTTCCCAATCCGATACTCCATGCATAGGCCAGTGAACATGGAAGCCACAGTTTTTTTTTTCTCTTCTTTTTTTTTTTATTTTCAAATATTCTCTTTTTTTTTTTTCCCCGTCCAACCTGGGCCGGCGACGTGTCACGTGACGCCTGTCCATTAAAGTGTATGGTACAGTGAGAGACTCTGAGGTGAGGGGAGAGAGGGAGGGATTTGATGGGTCCTCTCCCTCCCTCTCCTCCCCTCAAGCCCCTCTTCCCTCCCTCCCTCCCTCCCTCAGTCTGAGGGCAGGGCTAATTTGAACACGACAGGGAGGTGTTTGAGTGCGACGGTACGATCCTTGGGGCACGACGGTACGATGGTACGATCCTTGGGCACGACGGTACGATGGTACGATCCTTGGGCACGACGGTACGATGGTACGATCCTTGGGTATGATGCTACGATCCTTGAGTGCGATGGTACGATCTTTGGGGCACGACGGTACGATGGTACGATCCTTGGGCACGACGGTACGATGGTACGATCCTTGGGCACGACGGTACGATGGTACGATCCTTGGGTATGATGCTACGATCCTTGAGTGCGATGGTACGATCTTTGGGGCACGACGGTACGATGGTACGATCCTTGGGCACGACGGTACGATGGTACGATCCTTGGGCACGACGGTACGATGGTAGGATCCTTGGGTACGACGGTACGATGGTACGATCCTTGGGCACGATGGTACGATGCTACGATCCTTGGGTACGATGGTACGATCCTTGGGTACGATGGTACGATCCTTGGGTACGACTGTACGATGGTACGATCCTTGGGCACGACGGTACGATGGTACGATCCTTGGGCACGACGGTACGATCATTGAGATCCTTGGGTACGACGGTACGATGGTAGGATCCTTGGGCACGACGGTACGATGATACGATCCTGGGGCACGACGGTACGATGGTACGATCCTTGGGCTCGACGGTATGATGTTACGATCCTTGGGTACGATGGTACGATCCTGGGGCACGACGGTACGATGATACGATCCTTGGGGTCGACGGTACGATGGTACGATCCTTGGGGTCGACGGTACGATGGTACGATCCTGGGGCACGACGGTACGATGGTACGATCCTGGGGCACGACGGTACGATGGTACGATCCTCGAGTACGAAGGTACGATGATACGATCCTTGGGACACGACGGTACGATCCTCGATTACGACGGTACGACGGTACGATCCTTGAGCATGATGGCGTGCAGCTAAGTGTTACATACGTATACAGCTAAGGTTTAGCAGTGTAGAGCTAAGCTAAGTTTTACGTACGTATACAGCTAAGGTTCAGCAGTATAGAGCTAAGGTTTCCACAGAGGCTAGGCCCCTGTTACCCCGAGTTGAAACGCCTGGGCTTCACAGGACACAGGGTTACACAGGAGGATAAACACGTGAACCTTTTGTGCAGGTGTTCACACCTTTGCGGTGCAGGTGTACAGCCAGTAGGACGGCAGCATACACAGCGTGAGGCCAGGTGTAGAGCCAGTACACCCAAGGGCATGAGGGTGTCCAGACACACTCAGTGGTGTATGTGTGTGTGAGTTGAGCGTTTGAAGTGTGAGGTGTGTACCCATTGAAGTAAGTGTGAGGGAGTGTTTCAAGTGTGACACAGGAGGCGTTATGATACACTCGGTGATGTGTAAGTGTGAGGAAGCGCTTCAAGTGTGAGACACGAAGGTGTTAAGTGTGTTTCCCGAGGGCTGCTGGGGAGACGAGGTGGTGGGAGTGGACATTCCACAGTGGTAAGTCTTATGTGTCTGTTTGACCCCAGTGGGCGAGGACGGGGCCCTTGTCCCGCTGCCATGTGAAGGGAGGGGCGCCCATGATGGCTTTCCCCATGGCCATAAAACGTTTTAAAGTGGACCCATCTGCGTGGCCCAGGGGCCGAGCACCGACATGACTCCGGGTCTGTGGTTTGACCTTCGTAGACAAGGAGCGAGCATCACCCATCTGCGTCAAGATGTCTACTCGTAGATCACGTTCAGCCTTCCACATATATATATATACATCTCTCTCCCTCCGGTCCTGACTCTGGTCAGGGTATTGTAACACCGTCTGGTTATAGTCTTGTGGTTGTGATAAGGTTGTTTAGCGACATAATACTCATCAGTATCTCGAAAAATAAAAAAGTTGCCTCCCCAACTCCCCCACCTCTTACTCCGTCTCAACTGCCTTCTTGCTACCCACCTCTCCCTCCGTCTCAACTGCCCTCTCTCCACCCACCTCTCCCTCCGTCTCACTAGCTCTCAGATGGGGAAAGATATGAGACTAAACATCATGGCGTATGCCGGGAACATACTTGGCCTGGAATCTTACTGGAAAGTATGACTAGAAGAGTTCCAGATCCTACTTTGTACACTGCTACACTGGGGGTGCGCCTGGACCCTGCGAGGCAGAGAATGTTTACGTGACAATGCCAGAAGTAGCATCATTTACTGATGACAGACACCAATGCAGTGAGTGTCTAGCCCTCGGTGGTTTATTCTAATGCTCTACCAACTACATCTGGGGGTAATTTATTCCAGTGCATTACCAATTACACCTGGGATAATTTATTCCAGTGCATTACCATTCGAGGGGGAGGGGGAGAGGGATGATTTATTCCTTTGCCCTAAAGACTACATCTGGGGGTAGTTTATTCCAGTTCTCTTACTACCTACATCTGGAGGTGATTTATTCCAATGATCTACCATTCTACATATAAACAAAAACATTTGCTCACCTTCTTATGGCATCTCTTTTTTTCCTTTTCCCCTTCACGACGTTGTGGTCACCGACTTTCTAAGATGTAGATACGTTCGTATGTTGTACTGATGACACTATACGTTGAACACTCTCCTATCAGGTCTCCCTCCCACACTGAGTCTGTCAGCCTCACTCCCGCTGGCTACCATCTCTCCACCTACCACCTCCTCCAGGGAACCTAGTATGCGACATCACAGAGATAACAGCGAACTCATTTTGCATTCCTCTCGCAACTGTGAAGTCGCTGGTGAAGTCGAGTGGCCGGGTAGGACGCTGTGAACGTTGGCCGCTGGGCAGGGAACGTTCCTGGACCGCTGGGAGCTGTGGCCGGACGCGTCCCTCCCGAAGGAGAGTTCAGATGATGATGAGGCGGTGTCGCGAGAACCACCTTGGTGTCCACGACGTCTCCGACGAGGGTAGACTGTGAGTCGTCGAAGATACCGTGAATTGGCATGGCCTTAACGACGCTGCTTGTCATACCCGAGCTGAAATCGACGTCTTGAGACAGGCGTGTTGGGGCCATACCATCACCACGATGATGTCGGTCGACACCAGCATGGGAGGTTATACACGGCTTCTGCCTCAAGGATCTTTTTTGTCTTTGGAGGGCAGCAAGCAGCGTGTCTAAGCGGGTGAGAGTCGCATAACACGTAGGTGTAGATTAAGGGAGATGAGAGGCTGCGGTCGGTGGCAACAGGATATGAGAGGCCATTGTGTGAGCTGGCTCATGCTGTGGCCCACCGCCTCACTCTGGGTCGTGCCTCCCTCCTCCTTGCTAGGACGAACACATGAACACATCCTCGCCTTCTTTGCTACTCTATGACACACCGGGCATAATTACTGACTCCATTCTCGTGTAAGGAGCCGTCAGTCAACGTTAGTTTATATATATATATATATATATATATATATATATATATATATATATATATATATATATATATGAATCACATGTTTACCAAATGGCGTCCTAGCTTCGTCTCTTCGATGTATATCAACTGACTGTTATATTCCTCTCTTGTGTCTCCCTTGATGATGTGATTATTACACAAAAGTGCACTTGGGAACTTTTCGTGTTTCATTTTCCCCGTGGACTAATAGGAATATATATATATATATATATATATATATATATATATATATATATATATATATATGTGAATAAGAGCAAGGTTATTAGGTACAGTAGGGTTGAGGGTCAAGTCAATTGGGAGGTGAGTTTGAATGGAGAAAAACTGGAGGAAGTGAAGTGTTTTAGATATCTGGGAGTGGATCTGTCAGCGGATGGAACCATGGAAGCGGAAGTGGATCATAGGGTGGGGGAGGGGGCGAAAATTTTGGGAGCCTTGAAAAATGTGTGGAAGTCGAGAACATTATCTCGGAAAGCAAAAATGGGTATGTTTGAAGGAATAGTGGTTCCAACAATGTTGTATGGTTGCGAGGCGTGGGCTATGGATAGAGTTGTGCGCAGGAGGATGGATGTGCTGGAAATGAGATGTTTGAGGACAATGTGTGGTGTGAGGTGGTTTGATCGAGTAAGTAACGTAAGGGTAAGAGAGATGTGTGGAAATAAAAAGAGCGTGGTTGAGAGAGCAGAAGAGGGTGTTTTGAAATGGTTTGGGCACATGGAGAGAATGAGTGAGGAAAGATTGACCAAGAGGATATATGTGTCGGAGGTGGAGGGAACGAGGAGAAGAGGGAGACCAAATTGGAGGTGGAAAGATGGAGTGAAAAGGATTTTGTGTGATCGGGGCCTGAACATGCAGGAGGGTGAAAGGAGGGCAAGGAATAGAGTGAATTGGAGCGATGTGGTATACAGGGGTTGACGTGCTGTCAGTGGATTGAATCAAGGCATGTGAAGCGTCTGGGGTAAACCATGGAAAGCTGTGTAGGTATGTATATTTGCGTGTGTGGACGTATGTATATACATGTGTATGGGGGGGGGGGGTTGGGCCATTTCTTTCGTCTGTTTCCTTGCGCTACCTCGCAAACGCGGGAGACAGCGACAAAGTATAATAAAAAAAAAAAAAAATATATATATATATATATATATATACGTAAGTGGCTCGTCATGTGTCTGTGGCTGCCAGTGTCATGCACCGAAGCTGTTGGGTAATTGCACTGATCCTTTTGGAAGACTTGAACCCGGTGTGTGTGTGTGTGTGTGTGTGTGTGTGTGTGTGTGTGTGTGTGTGTGTGTGTGTGTGTCAGCTCCAGTGGTCGACCAACGTCCACAGTTGTAAGTGATGAGGCGAGGATCCGCTCTGACTGAAGTGTTAGCACACCAGGTGTTTGAGGTGTGCACACATGATGTTGAGACCATGTGGGGGTAATGTCTCTCTCTCTCTCTCTCTCTCTCTCTCTCTCTCTCTCTCTCTCTCTCTCTCTCTCTCTCTCTCTCTCTCTCTCTCTCTCTCTCTCTCTCTCTCTCAGGTGGGGAAGTAACTGTTGTACCTGGATCATGTAGAAATCGAGAGGTGAGGTGTGTGGGACTATGATGGGTCGTTACGTGGTTACCACAACAGTGATGAGGAGTCTGGTGACTGGCAGTGATTGGCTGGGGAGGAGTGAGATGTCTCCACTGTTTACAGTTCCGGTGGTCATGAGTCAATCTATGATGACCCCTCGTGACGTCATTTTGTCATGACCTCAGGTTGCCTAGGTTTAGATGCGTCTGCTTCAGGGTTGGTGGCTAACACAGCCTATGTATTACATCATTAGAGGCGTGTCCCCTCACACTGGTTGTACGTTGCCCTCACACTGGTTGTACGTTGCCCTCACACTGGCTGTACGCTGCCCTCACACTGGTTGTACGTTGCCCTCACACTGGTTGTACGTTGCCCTCACACTGGTTGTACGTTGCCCTCACACTGGTTGTACGTTGCCCTCACACTGGTTGTACGTTGCCCTCACACTGGTTGTACGTTGCCCTCACACTGGTTGTACGTTGCCCTCACACTGGTTGTACGTTGCCCTCACACTGGTTGTACGTTGCCCTCACACTGGTTGTACGTTGCCCTCACACTGGTTGTACGTTGCCCTCACACTGGTTGTACGTTGCCCTCACACTGGTTGTACGTTGCCCTCACACTGGTTGTACGTTGCCCTCACACTGGTTGTACGTTGCCCTCACACTGGTTGTACGTTGCCCTCACACTGGTTGTACGTTGCCCTCACACTGGTTGTACGTTGCCCTCACACTGGTTGTACGTTGCCCTCACACTGGTTGTACGTTGCCCTCACACTGGTTGTACGTTGCCCTCACACTGGTTGTACGTTGCCCTCACACTGGTTGTACGTTGCCCTCACACTGGTTGTACGTTGCCCTCACACTGGTTGTACGCTGCCCTCACGCTGGTTGTACGTTGCCCTCACGCTGGTTGTACTGCTGTCCCTCACGGTTGGCCAACACTGCTATAATACTATGGTCCAAATATTTCCTACGATGTCGTCCATTACCCGAAGCATGGAGAACCGTGCGTGGCAGGAGCGGGGAGGAGGAGCATGGAGAACCGTGCATGGCAGGAGATGGGAGGAGGGGCATGAGGAACCGTGCGTGGCAGGAAGGGGAGGAGGAGCATGGAGAACCGTGCGTGGCAGGAAGGGGAGGAGGAGCATGGAGAACCGTGCGTGGCAGGAGCGGGGAGGAGGAGCATGGAGAACCGTGCGTGGCAGGAGAGGGAAGGAGGGGCATGGAGAACAGTGGGTGGCAGGTGCGGGAGAGGAGGAGCATGAGGAACCATGCGTGGCAGGAGAGGGGAGGAGGAGCATTGAGAACCGTGCGTGGCAGGAGAGGGGAGGAGGAGCATGGAGAACCGTGCGTGAGAGGTGAGGGGAGGAGGAGCATGAGGAACCATGCGTGGCAGGTGAGGGGAGGAGGGGCATGAGGAACCATGCGTGGCAGGTGCGGGGAGGAGGAGCATGAGGAACCATGCGTGGTAGGAAGGGGAGGAGGAGCATGGAGAACCGTGCGTGAGAGGTGAGGGGAGGAGGGGCATGGAGAACCGTGCGTGGCAGGAGAGGGGAGGAGGAGCATGGAGAACCGTGCGTGGCAGGAAGGGGAGGTGGAGCATGGAGAACCGTGCGTGGCAGGGGAGGGGAGGAGGACTAACTGATCAGCGGCAGACACACCCTAGCCAGACTCCTGGGCACTTGCTAGCCATCTGGACGGACGCATTGTGGGGCGTGTTCCAGGTCGTTCCAGCTGGTCCTTCAGGTGGCACTGGAGCCGCTCTGGAGTCTGGAAGGGTATAATCACCCTCCAGTAAACTCGGGATAAACACAAGACCATCATCATCAAACCCCCAGTTTATCGGAGCGAAGTTCATCCTCGACAAGTGTAGTGTCGTAACCCGTCACCACAGCCAACGGAACATTCTCCTCTGGACGTAATTAGTTCTCGTATTTACGTCTTGTACCGCAGCCCCGCCTTGTGGATGTGCGAGGTCTTCCACTGTCGGAATCATACAGGACCAGCGTCGGAATGAACCACACCACTTGTGCTGGAAGAGCAGATGGTCTTTGTGACCCCCTCCTCCTCATGCTCCTCCTCCTCCTCATGCTCCCGCCACGACCTTGCGAGAGGTGAAGCGTTGTGGGTTGCGTGGTGGAGGCGGAGGCTGGCAAGGGGTTCTCCCATGAGGCTGTACTCTGGGTCCACGACTGATTGTCAGTCGATTAGAGAGTGAGTTCTCTCCTCATCTCCCTGCTCGAGGTAGACACCCACCGTCTCATTATATGTATGTTTCCTTGAGAGTTTTACTGGTGAGGCCGCAGCTGTCGCTCCCCTGCGACCCATTCACCTGCCAGAGCACGACGGCACGACCCGTGAGTACGATGGTTGCGGCCTCTGTGCACGACGGTGTGAGGCTCGGTTACCCAGGGGTCATCATTACCACCAGGGCCACACCCCAGTTACCCAGGGGTCATCATTACCACCAGGGCCACACCCCAGTTACCCAGGGGTCATCATTACCACCAGGGCCACACCCCAGTTACCCAGGGGTCATCATTACCACCAGGGCCACACCCCAGTTACCCAGGGGTCATCATTACCACCAGGGCCACACCCCAGTTACCCAGGGGTCATCATTACCACCAGGGCCACACCCCAGTTACCCAGGGGTCATCATTACCACCAGGGCCACACCCCAGTTACCCAGGGGTCATCATTACCACCAGGGCCACACCCCAGTTACCCAGGGGTCATCATTACCACCAGGGCCACACCCCAGTTACCCAGGGGTCATCATTACCACCAGGGCCACACCCCAGTTACCCAGGGGTCATCATTACCACCAGGGCCACACCCCAGTTACCCAGGGGTCATCACCACCGTCTATCTAACCTTGAAAGACACAAAGTTTTCTCCCTTCATAAGTTGCTTGATGAATCAACTGTCACAGTGGCGTATTTCCCACCGTTATTTTGACACTGGAGAAGAGAGAACGTCTCACTCCCCACTGAAACTCTCAAGTTCTCTCTCTCTCTCTCTCACTCTCTCTCTCTCTCTCTCTCTCTCTCTCTCTCTCTCTCTCTCCCCACTGAAACTCCTCAAGTTCTCTCTCTCTCTCTCTCTCTCTCTCTCTCTCTCTCTCTCTCTCTCTCTCTCTCTCTCTCTCTCTCTCTCTCTCTCTCTCTCTCTCTCTCTCTCTCTCACTCTTTTTTTCTTCCCCTCTCAGAGGCAAAGTTTTCTTCCATGAATAGAAATGTCCAGGTCGACACACTAACTAACTTTTGTCTTCGAGAAATTTTTTCTCCACAGTGGTGCCCAGCGGTGACCCCCCCCCCCCCCCCCCCCCCCTCTCACTTGACCGCCGTGCGGTCTTTACCGTATGACGATGGCCGTCATGGCGGTAGATAAGACTTGGGGGGGGGAAAAAAACAAAAAAAAAAAAAAAAAATAAAGGTATATGATAAAGTAGTGAGGGGAGGGGGCGAGGGGAAGAGGGGAGGAACCCCGATGGGGGGGCGAGGGGAAGAGGGGGAGGAGGGGAGTTAGCCTCTGTATCACTTCTGTCGACCAAGTTTTTCCCACATATAAAAATTCAGCAAGTTTCCTGGAGGGGCGAGTGGCCAGTGTGTGTGTGTGTGTGTGTGTGTGTGTGTGTGTGTGTGTGTGTGGCGCTGGTGGGGTGTGGGGTGTAGTGTGTTGTCATGGTGCTGGTCAGTGTGGTGTGTCCGGGACAACATGGTCTCAGGGCAAGGACGCCCCTGCCTCTCCCACTTGCTTGACCATCATGATGGGGTTTGATGAAGCTCCGAAAAATATAGAAAACGCTCTCGTAATTTATACAGATTTGGCATAAGTTTTTCACAGACGTGACCCCAGTGTCATGGCAGACGATGGGTATAACTGGATTAAAAATGGGACTTGGGTACGCAACCTTTTAACGAACGGATCACAAGACGCAGTTGTAAAACATGCCATCCCCCACTACCTCCGTGGTTGAAAGTTCACTCCACCCAAAGGAGTTGTACTTGCACCCCTCCTGTTTCTCGTTCTTATATCCGACATTGACCCGAGCATCAGCCACAGTTGTATAATCACCCTCCGTATATGATACGAAAATAAGCATGAAGATCGTATTACCAGAAGATGGCGAAGGGCTACAGCGAGACATGATTAAAGATTTTAACTGGGCAGCCTAGAGCTACATGATATTTGATGGAGTTAAGTTTCAACTCCTCCGAAATAGGGGAAAAAAATATAAGAAATACGAAAAATAAACATTATCGGACAGACACAGACGCTGTCATGAACTAGTTGAATGATGTAAATGACCCTGAAGTAATGATGTCTGACGACCTAACCCTCAGCGAACACAACGAAACAACGGCTGCCTCAAACATAAGGATGGCGGCTGGATCCTGCGGACCTTCGAGACAGGAGAATAAACACCCACGGTGATGTTATTCTGAGCGCTGATCCTTTCACGAACTGATTGTTGTTGCGTTATAGCATCATCTTACAGATGTGGGTGAAACCGCTGAATTAAAGAGTGTTCAAAGATCTTTCACAGCCCATATTGATGTGGGAAAATGGACCTGGATTAGTGGAAACGGTTGAAATCCCTGGAGCGCAGACGGGAGAGGTGTATCATCATCTATACCTAGAAAATCCTGGAAGGTTTGGTTCCAGACGTACATTTGGAAGTAACATCGTTTACTGGCACGACAGGCATGGAGGACCTTGTGGAACACTACGTCTGAGATGCAAATGTGTCATATGTACAATAAGAGAGAACACCTTAAACCTCCTGGGCCCAAGACTCTTCACCACCTTACCATGTGCCATCATCATCATGGGATGCTGCACGGTAGAGAAGTGCACTGGACAAGTACCTACACAGTGTACCAGACCAGCCAGGCTGTGTGGGGGCCTGAGGGAGGGATGCGGCTTCCAACACCTTGCTCGACCAAACGACCCAACCCATCCAGCAGCCTGGGCCCAGCCTGGGCTGTGGGGGCCTGAGGGATGCGGCTTCCAACACCTTGCTCGACCAAACGACCCAACCCATCCAGCAGCCTGGGCCCAGCCTGGGCTGTGGGGGCCTGAGGGAGGGATGCGGCTTCCAACACCTTGCTCGACCAAACGACCCAACCCATCCAGCAGCCTGGGCCCAGCCTGGGCTGTGAGGGTGTACAAGACCTCAGAAGATTCACCAGCACCAGTGCACCATACCTGGTGCACTGGTGCTGGTGACTGTGGTGTATGATGATGTGGTGGGTATGGCCAGCAGGTGTTGAGGTGTGGTGGCCCATCCCTTCGTGTCTTAAAGGGTGAATCCACTTCCCTCTCTCTCCTTCTGCAGAATCCATCCCCCTTCCCCTCCCTACGCTGGATCCATCTCTCCTCCCTCCACCTCCCTAGGTTTCAGGGTGGCAAGACGTGACCCTTAGGGGGCTTCTCCCCTCCTCCCTCCCCCCTCGAAGGTTCAGGAAGCCGCCATAGTTCCCCTCTCCCTCTCGTCGACAACCCCCTTCCCTCCCTCTCTCCCACCCAAGGCACAACCTCCGTACTTCCCCCCTGCGCGTGTGTCTATCACAACATGAACAACACCCCACACAGTGTGCAGGCGTCGCCGCTGATGTATTTATTACTTTTAATGGAGCGTGGTAAATGCATTTACACACGAGTGTAGCTGGTGTAAAAAATTGTTTAATCAGTATACTCTCTCCCTCCCTCCCCCCCCCTCCCTCCCCCACCCTTCTCCCTTCCCTCCACCCGCCCTCTGTCTGTCTGCCTGTCTGTCTGTCGATGTGCACCTTCCCTCCTCCTCCCTCACTACGCCCCCTCCTCACCTCCTTCTCCACAGTTCCAGGATGATTCGTCCCTATGTTGGACAGTCCAGAGTTCGCCAAAGTTCCAGAGGGTGATCGTGTTGTCCCCCCCCCCCCCCCATGGTGGACGTTCCAGCCAGCCTGCCTGCCCTCCCTCCCTCCCCTCCACCCCCCATTTCCAGGATGATTAGTATACCCTGCTTATATCATCATCCCCCCATTTCCAGGTTAATTAGTATACCCCTGCTTACATCATCATCCCCCCATTTCCAGGATAATTAGTATACCCCTGCTTATATCATCATCCCCCATTTCCAGGATAATTAGTATACCCTGCTTATATCATCATCCCCCCCATTTCCAGGATAATTAGTATACCCTGCTTATATCATCATCCCCCCATTTCCAGGATAATTAGTATACCCCTGCTTACATCATCAGCCCCCCATTTCCAGGATAATTAGTATACCCCTGCTTACATCATCAGCCCCCCACCCCATTTCCAGGATAATTAGTATACCCCTGCTTATATCATCAGCCCCCCATTTCCAGGTTAATTAGTATACCTCTGCTCATATCATCAGCCCCCTCCCCCCCTTTTCCAGGATAATTAGTGTACCCCTGCTTATATCATCATCCCCCCATTTCCAGGATAATTAGTATACCCCTGCTTATATCATCAGCCCCCCATTTCCAGGATAATTAGTATACCCCTGCTTACATCATCATCCCCCCACCCCCATTTCCAGGATAATTAGTATACCCCTGCTTACATCATCATCCCCCCACCCCCATTTCCAGGATAATTAGTATTCCCCTGTTTATATCATCAGCCCCCCATTTCCAGGATAATTAGTATACCTCTGCTTATATCATCAGCCCCCACCCCCATTTCCAGTATATTCAGTGTCTCTGATGGAGGATCCAGCCCCCCATAGTTCCAGGACTACCAGCGCGCGCCCCTGCTGGAGGAACCAGCCCCCCCTGGTTCCAATATATACCCCCAGGGGCGGGTCTGTTCCCCCACCACCACCACCACTACGGACAACAGCGAAGTGCATCGCGCATTACCAATTTACAGCCAGTGTTTAGAATTAGAGCTTGGCAATTAGAGGCAATTAGAGGATATTAGAGCCACACATATTTGCCATTTGCACCACAGTTGAGCTTCTGTGGTCAGCGGTACCACAGTGATGTGGTGTGTGGTGCTGTGGTGGTAGTGGGAAGGGGGGGGAGAGGGTGGTACCGTTGTGATGTGATGTGGTAGGGAGGCTGTGCAGTAGTGGTGTGTGGTGGTGTGGTAGGGAGGCTGTGCGGTAGTGGTGTGTGGTGGTGTGGTAGGGACACTGTGCGGTAGTGGTGTATGGTGGTGTGGTAGGGAGGCTGTGTGGTAGTGGTGTGTGGTGGTGTGGTAGGGAGACTGTGTGGTAGTGGTGTGTGGTGGTGTGGTAGGGAGGCTGTGTGGTAGTGGTGTGTGGTGGTGTGGTAGGGAGGCTGTGTGATAGTGGTGTGTGGTGGTGTGGTAGGAAGACTGTGCAGTAGTGGTGTGTGGTGGTGTGGTAGGAAGACTGTGCGGTAGTGGTGTGTGGTGGTGTGGTAGGGAGACTGTGTGGTAGTGGTGTGTGGTGGTGTGGTAGGGAGACTGTGTGGTAGTGGTGTGTGGTGGTGTGGTAGGGAGGCTGTGTGGTAGTGGTGTGTGGTGGTGTGGTAGGGAGACTGTGTGGTAGTGGTGTGTGGTGGTGTGGTAGGGAGGCTGTGTGGTAGTGGTGTGTGGTGGTGTGGTAGGGAGGCTGTGCGGTAGTGCTGTGTGGTGGTGTGGTAGGGAGGCTGTGCGGTAGTGGTGTGTGGTGGTGTGGTAGGGAGGCTGTGCGGTAGTGGTGTGTGGTGGTGTGGTAGGGAGGCTGTGCGGTAGTGGTGTGTGGTGGTGTGGTAGGGAGGCTGTGTGGTAGTGGTGTGTGGAGTGTGTGTGGTGGTGTGGTAGGGAGGCTGTGTGGTAGTGGTGTGTGGAGTGTGTGTGGTGGTGTGGTAGGGAGGCTGTGCGGTAGTGGTGTGTGGTGGTGTGGTAGGGAGGCTGTGTGGTAGTGGTGTGTGGTGGTGTGGTAGGGAGGCTGTGCGGTAGTGGTGTGTGGTGGTGTGGTAGGGAGGCTGTGTGGTAGTGGTGTGTGGTGGTGTGGTAGGGAGGCTGTGTGGTAGTGGTGTGTGGTGGTGTGGTAGGGAGGCTGTGCGGTAGTGGTGTGTGGTGGTGTGGTAGGGAGGCTGTGTGGTAGTGGTGTGTGGTGGTGTGGTAGGGAGGCTGTGCGGTAGTGGTGTGTGGTGGTGTGGTAGGGAGGCTGTGTGGTAGTGGTGTGTGGTGGTGTGGTAGGGAGGCTGTGCGGTAGTGGTGTGTGGTGGTGTGGTAGGGAGGCTGTGCGAGGGTAATATGACATGTGGTGTTCGGTGATATGGCAGAGAGGCAGTAACCGCTGTGGTGTGGTGTGTGGTACTGTGGTAGGCAGGGGTCTTGTCTTGTGTGGTAGAGAGAGCAGAGGTGGTATGGGTTAGTTGCGGCGATGATTTTGAACACGACGGTACGACCCTTGAGCACGACGGTGCGACCCTTGAGCACGACGGTACGACCCTTGAGCACGATGGTACGACCCTTGAGCACTACGATACGACCCTTGATCACGACGGTACGACCCTTGAGCACGACGGTACGACCCTTGATCACGATGGTACGACCCTTGAGCACGACGGTACGACCCTTGATCACGACAGTACGACCCTTGATCACGACGGTGCGACCCTTGAGCACGACGGTACGACCCTTGATCACCATGGTACGACCCTTGATCACGATGGTACGACCCTTGATCACGATGGTACGACCCTTGAGCACGATGGTACGACCCTTGAGCACGACGGTACGACCCTTGATCACCATGGTACGACCCTTGATCACGATGGTACGACCCTTGATCACGACGGTACGACCCTTGAGCACGATGGTACGACCCTTGAGCACGACGGTACGACCCTTGATCACGATGGTACGACCCTTGATCACGATGGTACGACCCTTGATCACGACGGTACGACCCTTGATCACGACAGTACGACCCTTGATCACGACGGTGCGACCCTTGAGCACGACGGTACGACCCTTGATCACGATGGTACGACCCTTGATCACGATGGTACGACCCTTGATCACGATGGTACGACCCTTGAGCACGACGGTACGACCCTTGATCACGATGGTACGACCCTTGATCACGATGGTACGACCCTTGAGCACGACGGTACGACCCTTGATCACGATGGTACGACCCTTGATCACGATGGTACGACCCTTGAGCACGACGGTACGACCCTTGATCACGATCGTGCGACCCTTGAGCACGACGATGCGACCCTTGAGCACGATGGTACGACCCTTGAGCACTACGATACGACCCTTGATCACGACGGTACGACCCTTGAGCACGACGGTACGACCCTTGATCACGATGGTACGACCCTTGAGCACGACGGTACGACCCTTGAGCACGATGGTACGACCCTTGAGCACTACGATACGACCCTTGATCACGACGGTACGACCCTTGATCACGATGGTACGACCCTTGAGCACGACGGTACGACCCTTGATCACGATGGTACGACCCTTGATCACGATGGTACGACCCTTGATCACGACGGTGCGACCCTTGAGCACGACGGTACGACCCTTGAGCACGATGGTACGACCCTTGATCACGACGGTGCGACCCTTGAGCACGACGGTACGACCCTTGAGCACGATGGTACGACCCTTGAGCACGACGGTACGACCCTTGATCACGACAGTACGACCCTTGATCACGACAGTACGACCCTTGATCACGACGGTGCGACCCTTGAGCACGACGGTACGACCCTTGATCACCATGGTACGACCCTTGATCACGATGGTACGACCCTTGATCACGATGGTACGACCCTTGAGCACGATGGTACGACCCTTGAGCACGACGGTACGACCCTTGATCACGATGGTACGACCCTTGATCACGATGGTACGACCCTTGAGCACGACGGTACGACCCTTGATCACGATGGTACGACCCTTGATCACGATGGTACGACCCTTGAGCACGACGGTACGACCCTTGATCACGATCGTGCGACCCTTGAGCACGACGATACGACCCTTGATCACGACGGTACGACCCTTGATCACGATGGTACGACCCTTAATCACGACAGTACGACCCTTGAGCACGACGATACATCCCTTGAGCACGACGGTACGACCCTTGATCACTACAGTACGACCTTTGAGCGCAATGGCACGACCCTTGATCACGACGGTACGACAATTGAGCGTGATGGTACGACCCTTGGGCATCTGAACATGACCTTTGACCTGACCTTTAAGGGACTGGTCAGTTACCAGACCAACGTACCTACCATGGATCATACCACAGTGCTTAATGGTTTGTGGTCGTACCGCTGTGTTTGAAGGGTTAAGGCGGTGGTGTGGTAATTACAGTTGTGGAGTGGCAGTGACGCTTTTGATGACGGTTGTGGTGTGGTTGTGATGGTTGTGATGTGGTTGTAAAGGTTCCTGTGTGGTTGTGATGTTATGGCTGTGGTGTGGTAATGATGGTTGTGGTGTGGTAGTGATGGTTGTGGTGTTATGACTGCAGTGAGGAAGTGATGGTTGTGGTGTGGTAATAATGATGGTTGTGGTGTGGTAGTGATGGTTGTGGTGTGGTAGTGATGGTTGTGGTGTTATGACTGCAGTGAGGAAGTGATGGTTGTGGTGTGGTAATAATGATGGTTGTGGTGTGGTAGTGATGGTTGTGGTGTGGTTGTGATGGTTGTGGTGTTATGACTGCAGTGAGGAAGTGATGGTTGTGGTGTGGTAATGATGGTTGTGGTGTGGTAGTGATGGTTGTGGTGTGGTTGTGATGGTTGTGGTGTTATGACTGCAGTGAGGAAGTGATGGTTGTGGTGTGGTAATGATGGTTGTGGTGTGGTAGTGATGGTTGTGGTGTGGTTGTGATGGTTGTGGTGTTATGACTGCAGTGAGGAAGTGATGGTTGTGGTGTGGTAATGATGGTTGTGGTGTGGTAGTGATGGTTGTGGTGTGGTTGTGATGGTTGTGGTGTTATGACTGCAGTGAGGAAGTGATGGTTGTAGTGTGGTAATGATGGTTGTGGTGTGGTAATGATGGTTGTGGTGTGATAGTGATGGTTGTGGTGTGGTCGTGAAGGTTGTGGTGTGGTAGTGATGGTTGTGGTGTGGTAGTGATGGTTGTGGTGTGGTTGTGATGGTTGTGGTGTTATGACTGCAGTGAGGAAGTGATGGTTGTGGTGTGGTAATAATGATGGTTGTGGTGTGGTAGTGATGGTTGTGGTGTGGTATTGATGGTTGTGGTGTGGTAGTGATGATTGTGGTGTTATGGCTATGGTGCGATAGTGATGGTTGTGGTGTGGTAGTAATGGTTGTAGTGTGGTAATGATGGTTGTGGTGTGGTAGTGATGGTTGTGGTGTGGTAGTGATGGTTGTGGTGTGGTATTGATGGTTGTGGTGTGGTAGTGATGATTGTGGTGTTATGGCTATGGTGCGATAGTGATGGTTGTGGTGTGGTAGTAATGGTTGTAGTGTGGTAATGATGGTTGTGGTGTGGTAAAGATGGTTGTGGTGTGGTAGTGAAGGCTATGGTCTGTGTGGTAGTGCTGTGGTCTTAATTTGGACCACAGGGGCTGAAACAGATATATATGATTATTCAAGCAAATAACCTCATATTCTGAATATCAAAAGACTTTAAATATCTATTCGAATATTAAAAGACTTTGAAATATTTATTCATATTATTGTGAATATTATGATTCTGATATCATAAGTTCTTTAGTATTTACTTACATGGGTAATTGAATACCACTGTGCCACACTATGTGGAGGTGGGGCTGTGGCACAGCTGAATAAGCATTTAAACCTAAGAATTTAAGTCTCAAAAGCAATATCATCTGTAAGGTAAGATCTTCTAGGCTAATTCTGGCGTCGGAATTACATTGGAAATGCTTGGCATTGTTGGCAAATCTTTGGGTTCGACAGGGTTTTCTCGGTATTATTTTTTTTAACTAATCATAAGCGATAGTTTAATTTAGTGTATGTTGATTTTTTTTCTTTTTCATTTCCGTTTTCTACGAGAGATTGTCTCCCCCAACATGGTTTACAGGGGTAAAGGTTGACGTAGCGGTGCAGGAGAGAGAAGGGTCTCTCAATTCCCGTCCCCACCTCAAGAGACAGCGACTCTCACCCCCTCAAAGAGACAAGCGCCACTACCCCCACCTCGAGAGACAGAAGTCTCACTACCACAGGGCCCCCCCCCCTCCATAGACAGAAGCGCCACTAGTACCACCTGAAGAGACAGAAGTGCCATTAACACCACCTCAAGAGACAAAAGCGGCCATTAACCACCACCACAAGAGGCAGGTGCGCCACTAACCACCACCTCAAGAGACAGAAGCGCCTTTAACCACCACCACAAGAGACAGGTGCGCCACTAACCACCATCACCACAAGAGACAAGCACGCCACTAACCACCACCACAAGACAGGCGCGCCACTAACCACCACCACAAGAGACAGCCGCGCCACTACCACTACCACTACCACAAGAGACAGGCGCGCCACTAACCACCACCACAAGAGACAGGCGCGCCACTAACCACCACCACAAGAGACAGGCGCGCCACTAACCACCACCTCAAGAGACACAAGCGCCACTAACCACCACCACAAGAGACAGCCGCGCCACTAACCACACCACCACAAGAGACAGGCGCGCCACTAACCATCACCACAAGAGACAGGCACGCCACTAACCACCCCCTACAAGAGACAGCCGCGCCACTAACCACGCCACCACAAGAGACAGGCACGCCACGAACCACCATACCACAAGAGACAGCCGCGCTACTAACCACACCACCACAAGAGACAGCCGCGCCACTAACCACGCCACCACAAGAGACAGCCGCGCCACTAACCACCACCACAAGAGACAGCCGCGCCACTAGCCACACCACCACACGAGAGAAGTGCACCACAAACCACCACCACAAGAGACAGCCGCGCCACTAACCACGCCACCACAAGAGACAGCCGCGCCACTAACCACCACCACCACAAGAGACAGCCGCGCCACTAACCACGCCACCACAAGAGACAGCCGCGCCACTAACCACCACCACCACAAAAGACAGGCTCGCCACTACCCACCACCACAAGAGACAGCCGCGCCACTAACCACGCCACCACAAGAGACAGCCGCGCCACTAACCACACCACCACAAGAGACAGCCGCGCCACTAACCACACCACCACAAGAGACAGCCGCGCTACTAACCTCACCACCAAAAGAGACAGCCGCGCCACTAACCACACCACCACAAGAGACAGCCGCGCTACTAACCTCACCACCAAAAGAGACAGCCGCGCCACTAACCACCACCACAAGAGACAGCCGCGCCACTAACCACCTCCACAAAAGACAGGCTCTCCACTACCCACCACCACGCCACCACAAGAGACAGCCGCTCCACTAACCACCACCACCACAAGAGACAGCCGCGCCACTATCGGTGGACCATCTGCCCAGCGAAGGGGCTCCCAGCCGTTTTCTTGTAATGGGCGTGGTTGAGTGTGGGAATCGGGCAGGTCGCCCCCACACACTGACCATTCATTGCCTGCTAATGGAGGGGGACTGCTGAGTGTGACCAGGGTGCTGAGTCGGGCGGGCGGGCGGGCGGAGGGAGGGAGGAGGGGATGAATGAAGGGCCAGCAGGAGGAGGAGGAGGAGGAGGAGGGGTGGAAAAAAAATAGTTGTCGATGTGTGGAGTTTTAAGGGAAGGTGGAGCCCCGGGTGAGGGTGGAGGGGGTGGTCAGGGGAGTGTACAACGGTGGATAGGTGGAGAGGAGGGGTTTAGACGGGCTGATTTGGGGCGGGAGGATAGGGAGAGTAAAGGTGGATGGAGAGGGGAAGGATTGGGAGGATGGTGGAGTAAGAGGAGAGGAAGGGAGGGAGGCGTAGGGTTGTGAGAAGGGATAGGAATGGTAGTAGAAAGCCACTGTTAAACTGCAGCCACATTGTGTCTCCTGCTGGAGGGTGTCTACTGACCTGCCTCCCTTCCTACCTACCTACCTACCTACTTACCTACCTACCTACTTACCTACCGACCTACCTACCTACCGACCTACCTATCTACCTACCTACGGGTTTCTCCCACATCATTGTGCCATATGGGTGACCTGCCTCACCACACGTCCCTCTTGCTCAACACTCGTGTTGTTCTCCTACGCCACAGACGATCACTACCTATCCACCTGGAGCTCTCCATCCACCACTGGTTCTAGCCATTCCTCTATCCTCTCCCAAAAGGTACTCACGTCTTGTAACCTTTTTTTGTCTTTATATTTCCAATTCATTGGACAGACCAGGTCATTGGACAGTTCATTGGACAGACCAGTTCATCGGACAGTTCATTGGACAGACCAGTTCATTGTGCAGTTCATTGGGCAGACCAGTTCATTGGACAGTTCATTGGACAGACCAGTTCATTGGACAGACCAGTTCATTAGACAGTTCATTAGACAGACCAGTTCCTTGGACAGTTCATTGGACAGACTAGTTCATTGGACAGTTCATTTGACAGACCAGTTCATTGGACAGTTCATTAGACAGACCAGTTCATTGGACAGTACTTAAATATTTCCCCCATTATTTTTGGTGCACGTTATTTCGTCATGAGGTTTTTGTCTCTAGTTTTTGAAAGCTCTCATTATCAAGCCATTCATCATCTGTTTGGCTGATATGATTTATTCAGACAAGAGTCGGTAGTCCACGTGTTGATCGAGCTACGTTCTGTGTAGGTAGCGCCGGGAACAGACGAAGAAAAGGCCACCTTCGTTCACACTCAGTCTCTAGCATCCATGTGTAATGCACCGAAACCACAGCTCCTTATCCACATCCAAGCCCAACAGACTTTCCCATGGTGTACCCCGGACGTTTCACATACCTTGATTCAGTCTATTAACAGCACGTCGATCCCAGTATACCACATCGCTCCAGTTTACTCTATCCCGTGCACGCCTTTTACCCTCCTGCATGCTCAGGTCCCAATCGCTCAAAATCTCTTACACTCCATCCTTCCATCTCCAATTTGGTCCCCCCGTTCTCTTTGTTCTATGAATGATATACTCTCATATTTTCGTCTTTTTTGTGCTAAATTCTGATTCAAATTGGTCACAGACATTATAGATATTTTGTAAGCATGATCTATATTTTCAGTACCTATTAGGAAGACGCCCAATTTCAGATTTTTTCTTCAAACTTGAGCAATTTTGATTATTTTCTCTTTATCTGTTTATGACATTTTATATTGATACTTCGTCGGTATTTATGTTCACTTGTCCACTCTCCCTCCACCTGTCCTCCAACCTGTCCACTGTCCCTCCACCTGTCCTCCAACCTGTCCACTATCCCTCCACCTGTCCTCCAACCTTTCCACTCTCCCTCCACCTATCCCCCGTCCTGTTTCTCTCTTCCCCCTACATCTCTCTCTCTCTCTCTCTCTCTCTCTCTCTCTCTCTCTCTCTCTCTCTCTCTCTCTCTCTCTCTCTCTCATCTATCAACTCTTCTTTCGTACATACACTCCATTATTTCTTTGTGTTTCAAAATCCATTAAAAAATCTATCTCCACCTTCGTCTATCGCAGCGTTCACCCTTGTGGGATGAGACTCACCTTTCAGCCAATAATCGTCAGAACGCTGGCAACACGAGGGAATGTCCCACGTCATATTGTGCTATCCTGTACCTTCTCCCAGGCATGATAGCGCCCATTATCTCCCACGATAACACACACACACACACACACACACACACACACACACACACACACACACACATACACACACACACAGGTACAGGAAATGGGTAGGGTCTCTGTACATTTGATATCACACTTGCGTCTTCCTTAGGAGAACTTCGACGTGGCTTCTCCCCTCATTAAAGGCCAGGCCTTGAAAAGTATATGAAAAGCCTTAAAGAGATATGATTAAGGAGAGAATAGATAGAAAAAAAGAGAACTATTCAACAGTTTTGGAGAGAGTGGGGAACTTCCCTTGTATAAAGGGGTTGGGTCTTGCCTGTTTGAGAAGACATGAAAAGATGGAATGAGTTCCAAAGCTTAGAGGAGGTGGGAAAGAAAGAGACATCATAAAGGCTCATCCTCGGGTTGCCATGAGCTACACAGTAATCATGCGACGGAGTGAACCTTCTCCAAGTTTGTTTATCTGTCTCCTCGTGAGAGGGAGCTGACCTGAGAACGATATAATGAAAGAGGTACAGACAGACGATGGTGAGAGCTGACAAGGAAATGATGGGTGAGGAAGGGGGGGAGGACAAACGAGAGAGGAATAAAGCAGAAAGGGGAAGGGAAGGTGTTGTACACTGCCCTCTACACCAGCAGGATACTGTACCCCTTCCTCACCCCTGAGGGTTCTCCACCCATCTCACCCTTTGCTTTCTCCTCCTTCCTCATCCATGCCCCCCTACCATCCCAAACCTCCGTGGCCTCGTTCACATCCACCTGCTCCTCCCTCACCCTTTTGCCTCCATCATGTCCATATTCGTCAGGGCGTGTATTCCAGTGCCCCCCTCCCCCGTGCCTCCTGGCCTCCAACTACGCTCATCCCTCTGTCTCCATATGTCTGATCACGGTTTCTCTTCCTCACAAATCCTTGTCTTTCATGTCTTTTCGTCTCTCTTTCCCTGAAGTCTACTCAATGCTCTCTCTGTTCTCTCGCCTTACTTTATTCGTGTCGTCTGTCTCTGGTCATTTCTTCATCTTCTCCTCCTCCTCCTTGTCTCCTTCCCTCTTTATCAATGGTTCGTAATTCCTTCTTCCATCCACCTTAAGCCTATGCACGGTCTGTCTTTCGATCTTACTTCCCTCTCCACTTACGTCTCTTCATGTCTTCTCCTCCGACATTACCTTCGCAAGCGAAAACATAATCAGCTGTCATCACATGGTCGACCAGAAGAATAAGATATAGCAGTTACAGAAACCTGGATACTTACCACATGTAATCACTCATTTACCTCTGTTAGTAGTACCATGATTAATGATATCAGTAATGGTCGTCTACACAAGGTAGATGGAGGTGTCATGCGCTTCGTAAAAGAGAAGCGAAATGGAAACAGGTTACATACACCTCATGTTGCGTGGTTATGACTCGTTACACGTTGAATTGATACAGTCACGATGTGCAACACTATTTCAGGGTGGTGTATAAAACCCCTCCCTACCACCTCCCAATCATTATGCAGAACGCGATATTATATATTTTTTAAGGAATTGAAAGCTTTGATTAATAAAAGAGAACCAGTGATGTTTAGATTCTAACATCCCAAGCATTAAGTGGGATCTCTTGACACAGGTGACCAAGAGATTAACATGGTAAATTATTTAACTGGACTACTGTCTAGATGATCCAAGACCCAAGGTTTGCTAACTGCATTACATTTAGTGATGCTCGGATGGCTTTAGTTATCACATGTGAAGGTGGTAAAGTAGATTTATAACAGTTACCACAGGAGTAGCCAATTCATCGTAAACTACCGACCTGATTTCAAAGGGGAAAAGAAATGCCAATTTTTAGGTTGGCAGAGTTTGACAGACTGCGCCAGGACACTAGTGATGTGAAGTGGATCAGCCTCTGAGATCATGGACAGAGTTAGCCAGAAGATCATTCAACATTAACTACTTTCCCTTGAAGGCTGAGGTGGTGGTGTGAGGGAGACCGCCACCTCAGTGGACTAGATAAATATACGATTTAATATAGAGTCAAAGATCTAACGTACAGAATATCTGAATTAAGTATGAGTGGACAGGGACATGAAATGCACGTAAGATTACAAGGAGATTGTTGGAAGAAATTCAAAATTTGTTCAAAATAGATTTGTGGAAAAAAGAGATTTTTTTTCCCAATGTGATGAGAAACACTTACTTATTTTTTTGATCACGTAAGAAGGAAGAGAAGCAAGATACGGATGGCCTGCTATGTAGTAAGAGTTCCCCACTTTCCCCTTACTCCCATCTCCTCCCATCTCCTTTCCCATCCCGCATACCATCACGGTGTCCTCCTTTCCCATTCCCACCTTCATTTGCATTTCCTCCACCTACTTCCTTCCCTTCCTACTGCCCATTCTCCCCACCCATTCGTGCATTTCATCTTCCCTCTCGTGTCCCTTCACATTCTCTCTCTCTCTCTCTCTCTCTCTCTCTCTCTCTCTCTCTCTCTCTCTCTCTCTCTCTCTCTCTCTCTCTCTCTCTCTCCCAGTAGTCCGACTTTCCCTTCCAACATCTGTCGTAGTCTCCACATCTGTCCTGCCATGTCTGCTGTGCTTTCTTTTCTCACTTCCCTTCCTCCTCCTCCTCTTCCTCCTCCTCCTCCTCCTCCTCCTCCTCCTCCTCCTCCTCCTCCTCTGTATACTGTCGTGTCCCCTATTCCCTCGTCTGCCGCTCTCTCCCCTATCCTCCGCTCCCCCACGCCTGGACATCATCGTCTCCCCGTGTCCTCCACGTGTCCACACACGGGTGCTTCCCAACCCTTTGACTTCCCCATGTCCCCCATCTTTCTAACCGCGCCACCTACCCTCCTCATCCCATATTCCCCCATTCTTCTAACCACGCCTCCTACCTCCCATGTACCCATCACTCATGTCTACCCATGCCTTCACATATCCAAACCTGCGTCCATCCATGTCTCTCCCTTGCCTTCCTATGTCCACCTGCGTCCACCCATGTCTTACCCCTTGCACACATATGTTCACACCTGCGTCCACCCATGTTTCTCCCTTGCCTACCTTTGTCCACCTGCGTCCACCTATGTCTTACCCCTTGTCGCCTCTGTGTTCACCCTGTGTCCAATTATTTCTCCCCCCTTGCCCCTCTCTGTGTCCATCCTGCGTACATATCATCCCTCGGTCCACCCCTCACCTTCACCCATCTCCCCTCACTACGTCTGTCCACCCACCTCACCCTCACCCACATCCTACCCCTCCGTCGGTCCACCCCTCACCTTCACCCATCTCCCCTCACTCCGTCTGTCCACCCTTCACCCTCACCCACATCCTACCCCTCCGTCGGTCCACCCTTCACCCTCACCCACATCCTACCCCTCCGTCGGTCCACCCTTCACCCTCACCCACATCCTACCCCTCCGTCGGTCCACCCTTCACCCTCACCCACATCCTACCCCTCCGTCGGTCCACCCTTCACCCTCACCCACATCCTACCCCTCCGTCGGTCCACCCTTCACCCTCACCCACATCCTACCCCTCCGTCGGTCCACCCTTCACCCTCACCCACACCTTCCTCCCTCCATGGGTAGGTCGGTCCACCCGTCACCCCGACTCACGCTCCTCCCCTACGTCCCTCCGTCGGGGAGCGAGCGCGCGCCGCCCCCCCTTCAGCTTGGGGAATGTGATCAGGGCGCTGCCGATGAGAGAGAGGAGGCGCGACAGACGAGGAGGAACCTGTCTTTGAAACAATAGAAGCCTCTTCTTCCTTCTGGCACGATTAATTATCATGGAGAAAAATCACATCTTGGCTGACGAAGGCGGACGAGAAAAATGAAGGAGGCGTCCCTCCCCTGCCTGCCCGCCCTTCTCCTCCTGCAGGGTCTTGTGTGTGATGATGCCGGAGCTGGTGATCACCGTGCACGCTCACCCGGCCAAGGCTAGTGACTGATGCTGTAACTTGAGGAGGGAGAATCATGCATAGATAGATAGATAGATAGATTAGATAAATAGACGAGTAGACAGACAGATATATATCTTTTTTTTTTTTCTTTTTTTTTTTTTCAAACTATTCGCCATTTCCCGCGTTAGCGAGGTAGCGTTAAGAACAGAGAACTGGGCCACTGAGGGAATATCCTCACCTGGCCCCCTTCTCTGTTCCTTCTTTTGGAAAATTAAAAAAAAATTGAGAGGGGAGGATTTCCAGCCCCCCGCTCCCTCCCCTTTTAGTCGCCTTCTACGACACGCAGGGAATACGTGGGAAGTATTCTTTCTCCCCTATCCCCAGGGATAAGATATATATATATATATATATATATATATATATATATATATATATATATATATATATAGAGAGAGAGAGAGAGAGAGAGAGAGAGAGAGAGAGAGATAAATAGATAGATAGATACGTACGTAGATAGATAGATAGACAGATAGACACACACACACACACGCACACACACACACACACACACACACACACACACACACACACACACACACACACATATGTACAAGGTTGTGGTCCTGTGTGTGGGTGAGGGAGATGGTGGGATGGGCTGTGAATATGAACCTGAACACCCCAGTTGATAATGCCATATCTCCAGTATTAATAAGAGGTAGGTGGTGGTTGGGGTGGGGGTTATCTCCCCGGGGAGTGTAATCCACCCATCAACCTTCCGCGGATCATCTCCCCCGGGGAGAGGATGGGTGGGTGGTGTCATCGCCCCACATATAATGTATCTCCCCAGGTCGTCACCTCCTCCCCATCTTCTTCATCATCCCCTCCCCACCCACCCTCTACCTTCAAGGTGGGTAAGACCGTCTACCAAGGGTAAGAAGGGAAGAGGGGATATATATATGTATATATATATATATATATATATATATATATATATATATATATATATATATATATATTATCCCTGGGGATAGGGGAGAAAGAATACTTCCCACGTATTCCCTGCGTGTCGTAGAAGGCGACTAAAAGGGAAGGGAGCGGGGGGCTGGAAATCCTCCCCTCTCGTTTTTTTTTTTTTTTTTTTAATTTTCCAAAAGAAGGAACAGAGAAGAGGGCCAGGTGAGGATATTCCCTCAAAGGCCCAGTCCTCTGTTCTTAACGCTACCTCGCTATCGCGGGAAATAGCGAATAGTATGAAAAAAAAAAAAAAAAATATATATATATATATATATATATATATATATATATATATATATATATTATCCCTGGGGATAGGGGAGAGAGAATACTTCCCACGTATTCCCTGCGTGTCGTAGAAGGCGACTGAAAGAGGAGGGAGCGGGTGGCTGGAAATCCACCCCTCTCGTTTATAACTTTCAAAAGAAGGAACAGAGAAGGGGGCCAAGTGAGGATTTCCCTCAAAGGCTCAGTCCTCTCTTCTTATCGCTACCTTGCTAATGCAGGAAATGGCGTATAGTATGAAAGGAGGGCAAGGAATAGAGTGAATTGGAGCGATGTGGTATACCGGGGTTGATGTGCTGTCAGTGGATTGAATCAAGGCATGTGAAGCGTCTGGGGTAAACCATGGAAAGCTGTGTAGGTATGTATATTTGCGTGTGTGGACGTATGTATATACATGTGTATGGGGGGGGGGGTTGGGCCATTTCTTTCGTCTGTTTCCTTGCGCTACCTCGCAAACGCGGGAGACAGCGACAAAGTATAATAAATAAATAAATATATATATTTATATATATATATATATATATATATATATATATATATATATATATATATATATATATATATATATATATATATATATATATTTTCCTCTCAACGTATCTCTCTGGGTTCCCCCCCCACCCTGTCTCCCCTCCCCTCTCCCCCCCCTCACGTAATGCTCCATTTCATTAAAATATTCGCGATATCCATTGGTTTTTTTTTTTCTTTTTCTTAAAGCATTTCATCTTGGAGTAATTAGCGTGGCTACGTCGACTACCACGATCATGTTCTAATTAAAATGTCCACCTCTTCCCACACGGGTGCAGCCTCCTGCTAACCCCACCTTCACCCCCCTCACCTCTCTCTCTCTCTCTCTCTCTCTCTCTCTCTCTCTCTCTCTCTCTCTCTCTCTCTCTCTCTCTCTCTCTCTCTCTCTCGTCCGCACCTTTTCTTTCAATAGTCTCTCTCGTGTTGTGGTGGAGGAGAGCAGGTGTGGACCAGGCGCTTGGAGGGCAAAGGTGAAGGTTTTTGGAGGCAAAGGTGGAGGTTTTTGGAGGCAAAGGTGAGGTTTTTGGAGGCAAATGTGAAGGTTTTTGGAGGCAGAGGTGAAGGTTTTTGGAGGCAGAGGTGAGGTTTTTGGAGGCAGAGGTGAGGTTTTTGGAGGCAAAGGTGAAGGTTTTTGGAGGCAGAGGTGAGGTTTTTGGAGGCAGAGGTGAGGTTTTTGGAGGCAGAGGTGAGGTTTTTGGAGGCAAAGGTGAAGGTTTTTGGAGGCAGAGGTGAGGTTTTTGGAGGCAGAGGTGAGGTTTTTGGAGGCAAAGGTGAGGTTTTTGGAGGCAAAGGTGAGGTTTTTGGAGGCAAAGGTGAGGTTTTGGGAGGCAAAGGTGAAGGTTTTTGGAGGCAAAGGTGAAGGTTTTTGGAGGCAAAGGTGAGGTTTTTGGAGGCAAAGGTGAAGGTTTTTGGAGGCAAAGGTGAAGGTTTTTGGAGGCAAAGGTGAAGGTTTTTGGAGGCAGAGGTGAGGTTTTTGGAGGCAAAGGTGAGGTTTTTGGAGGCAGAGGTGAGGTTTTTGGAGGCAGATGTGAGGTTTTTGGAGGCAAAGGTGAAGGTTTTTGGAGGCAGAGGTGAGGTTTTTGGAGGCAGAGGTGAGGTTTTTGGAGGCAGAGGTGAGGTTTTTGGAGGCAAAGGTGAAGGTTTTTGGAGGCAGAGGTGAGGTTTTTGGAGGCAGAGGTGAGGTTTTTGGAGGCAGAGGTGAGGTTTTTGGAGGCAAAGGTGAGGTTTTTGGAGGCAAAGGTGAGGTTTTTCGAGGCAAAGGTGAAGGTTTTTGGAGGCAAAGGTTAAGGTTTTTGGAGGCAAAGGTGAAGGTTTTTGGAGGCAAAGGTGAAGGTTTTTGGAGGCAAAGGTGAGGTTTTTGGAGGCAGAGGTGAGGTTTTTGGAGGCAAAGGTGAAGGTTTTTGGAGGCAGAGGTGAGGTTTTTGGAGGCAAAGGTGAAGGTTTTTGGAGGCAAAGGTGAGGTTTTTGGAGGCAAAGGTGAGGTTTGCAGGGATGTTCAGCTCCAGTCTGCCTGCCCGCTCAAGTGTTGTGATCAACGGAGAATGGACACACGACAGTGGGAGCATATGACGATGGTGGCGGTGTGTTCCTTCTATCTTGTCTCTCCTATTTATAGCCTAAGCTGGTTGGCTGGCCCCTAGGGGAGGAGGATGAACAGCTGGGTTGGACTGTGGACCGACTGCCGCGACAGGGATTCGAACCCGTGCGGGCGGCTCGTGGAATGCGTCACACGGCCAGCCACGCTAACCGCTCCACCACCCCACAGAGGTCAAAGCTGACACTGAGATGGTCTGTTAGACTGAACAACCCTTAAGGAGAGAGGGGGTTAGAGACGGGGTGTCTGGGACCGAGCGAGATCCCTGGGAGGGAGGGAGGTGAGGGAGCGTGTGGGACAGGGCTTGGGAGCGGGAGTGAGGCGCGTAAGGGCGGCCGCTTGTCCTGTGTTGACCGGGAAATGGTTGGCGGCCTCTGGAGGAGGAGGAGGGCCATGTGAGTGGCAGGGGGGAGGTGATGTGGACGCTGGGAGGCAGACCCGTCCAACAGGTTGTGTGTGTGTGTGTGTGTGTGTGTGTGTGTGTGTGTCTTTCCCCTCTTCTAGCCCATGCCAATAGGGAGCGCAGTCGTCTGTCCAATGCCCACATCACACCTTCACCCTCCCTCCTTCCTTCCCTCCCTCCTATTCCTCAAGTCTGCCCCTCAGAACGACACAGCGTTCCTCCCTCCCTCCCTCACACACACACACACACGGTGGTGGTGAGGTGGTCCAGCGGTGCTGTGGCTAACTTCGCTGTCTGGGGGTCTCGTGTTGCAGCTGCTGTCCTCCTGCTGTCCCTCCTCCTCCTCCTGCTGTCCCTCCTCCTCCTCCTCCTACTCCTCCTCCTCATCCTCCTCCTCTTCCTCTTCCTCTTCCTCTTCCTCCTCCTCCTCCTCCTCCTCCTCCTCCTCCTCCTCTTCCTCCTCCTTCTCCTCCCTCCTCCTCCTCCTCTTCCTCTTCCTCCTCCTCCTCCTCCTCCTCCTCCTCCTCCTCCTCCTTCTGCTGTTCCTCCTGCTGAGTTGAGTGAACGTAACGATGCTTTCTGGAAACTAACACCGGAAACCTGAAAAAAAATATATAACAGTTAAGTTGTTCTTGGTGTGTCGTTAATGGCACTCAGCGCTGGGCAGGTGGCACTCAGCGCCGTACAGGTGGCACTCAGCGCCGGGCAGGTGGCGCTCCGCGCTGGGTAGGTTGCACTCAGCGCCGGGCATGTGGCACTCAGCGCCGGGCATGTGGCACGGCGCTGGGCAGGTGGCACTCAGCGCCGGGCATGTGGCACTCAGCGCCGGGCATGTGGCACTCGGCGCTGGGCAGGTGGCACTCAGCGCCGGGCAGGTGGCACTCAGCGCCGGGCAGGTGGCACTCAGCGCCGGGCATATGGCACTCGGCGCTGGGCAGGTGGCACTCAGCGCCGGGCATGTGGCACTCAGCGCCGGGCAGGTGGCACTCAGCGCCGGGCATGTGGCACTCGGCGCTGGGCAGGTGGCACTCAGCGCCGGGCATGTGGCACTCAGCGCCGGGCAGGTGGCACTCAGCGCCGGGCATGTGGCACTCAGCGCCGGGCATGTGGCACTCGGCGCTGGGTGGGTGGCACTCAGCGCCGGGCAGGTGGCACTCAGCGCCGGGCATGTGGCACTCAGCGCCGGGCATGTGGCACTCAGCGCCGGGCATGTGGCACTCGGCGCTGGGCAGATGGCACTCGCCGCTGGGCAAGTGGCACTCAGCGTCGGGTAGGTGGCACTCAGCGCCGGGCATGTGGCACTCAGCGCCGGGCAAGTGGCACTCAGCGCCGGGCAGGTGGCACTCAGCGCCGGGCATGTGGCACTCAGCGCCGGGCATGTGGCACTCAGCGCCGGGCATGTGGCACTCAGCGCCGGGCATGTGGCACTCGGCGCTGGGTGGGTGGCACTCAGCGCCGGGCAGGTGGCACTCAGCGCCGGGCATGTGGCACT